>NC_143435.1:8434642-8743214 GCF_059467195.1 Physcomitrium patens
TATTTACTACAAATATATTTTTAAAAAATTATATTGATATTTTTTTTAATAGTATAAATTAGACATAATACTTTTGCTTATACAAGTATATTCCATATTGTTATAAGGACACCTTAAATTACTATGTGCACATTAGAAAAAAAATAGAGACAACTAGTTAATTGATTGTTGTTGTTTGGAGACTGATATTTATAACAATTTGGAAAGAAGAAGGAAGAAGGAAGAGGGTGTTAGGCAAGTGATAATTGCTTCTATGAGCAAATAAATCTAGATGTCTTCAAGAAACTTTTTTTGTGAGTTATATACTTTTTTTGACTTTGGTAGAAGAATATTTATTTTAGAAAAGAAAAAGATAAAAAAGTAAAAAATATATAAAAAAGTTGATGTAAAAAATAAATAAAATAGATATAGAGAGAGATACACATATAATTTGCAAGCTTAGAGTTTCAAAAGAAACATTAATATCACAAAATCACTTCCTCCTTATGTAATCCAAATTCAATTTTTTTGATTAAAGATTGTGTCCGTAGCAAATATTATAGGGATGCCACCTCTTTATCTTATATGTTGATTAGTAAATAAGACTACTGTAAGGAAGAGTGCTCCACTTCCTTCTCCTTCTTCTACTTCTTTTATAGTTATTGAAAGTATGAAGATCTACACAATAATAACCAATCAATCAAATGTCATTATTTTTTTAAGGTATGTGTATAGAATTATGACTATACATATAGTAATTTATAATATGTTACAAACATCCATTAAAAAAAAATAGAAATATTTTTAGTATATTTTAGTAGATTTTAAAAGATTCTATAAGATTCTAAAAGATTATCAAGACTTCCTTCTTATTAATACTAGAGCTGGATCTTTTTTGATAGAAAATAGATTATTCCTCTTCTTGAAGGCATATAAGTATTTTAGAAGTTGCAAAGTATTTTCATTTAAATATGTAATGTTTAGAAATTCTTTTTTTTTTTTCTTTCAAGATAGCTAGAAGTGAGATGTTAGTATAGTTGAGTCTTTTCAGTCAAAATTAGATGTTATTATAAAAACATTGAATGTTTTAGCTCTTAGAACTACTAAAATTGAAGAATTTTTTGTAAGATTTTATAGTGATACAAAACTTAGAAAATATTAGCTTATACTGCAATCACTTTTTTCAAGCTTTTATATCTAAGGAAGCAGTGGCACTTATACTTCAATAAAGAAATTCACTTATTCAACAATATAAGAAGCATCAAAATAGCATTTTAATTTTTTTGATGGTATACACTCAAAATTTTGAAGGTTTATTAAATGAATTTAATTGATAATTTTTCTTCAACTTGAGCACTATCCAACAAAGAAGTCACCAGTTGATTTAGTTGGAATCTTGTTCACATAACAAGCCTTATCTTGATTTGCTTCTTTATTTGAAAAGAAATTTTCAATCTTGAATAATTTTGAATCTTTTTTAGAAGCATTTGTAGAGGCATTTAAAAAACAAAGATAAGAACTAATAGGCAATAATACAGATTTTCTCATTATGTCAAGGATCATGCTTTGTATTAATTTATGCATTAATTAGAATGAAGCTCTTATGATTTAATTCTATTAGAGATTAAAAGATGATGTAAAAGATCTATTATTATTATTATTTGATCCTTAAATTTTTTGTTGTTTTAACAAATATATTACTTCTATACTTCAAAGTTGAAGATATATAAATTGATACAATACAATTCAAATTTCTTATAACATAGGAAAAGAAGTATTGATTTGAATAACGCTTATACTTATATTGTAGTAAAAACGGCTCCAAATATAAGAATTGTCCAAAGAAACAACATACAAGTAAGACTAAGAGTGCAATCATTCAAAAAAATGACGAAGCCTAGTCATAATAGGGGTTGTGGGGCTAGACATTCCAACACATCAAATTCATCATTTTTATCTCTTCTTTCCTAACTTTCTTGTTGTTTTATTATATTATTATTTTTTAGCCGATAAGAAATTCAAATACATGTCTTATTAGATTTAAGAGCATCTACTTGATTTTTAGATGAATTTTTCAAACTTGATAAAATTTTTGTAGTATAAAAATCAAAACCTGTACATGTAGAAGTAATAGATAGTTAACCTTTATTTTTAAGCAATATTATTCATGAGACCATACTGCTAGAAATATCATCTGAGGACTATGGTAGTAAAATAATATTAAATATTATTAGAACTCTTTGTAATTCTATCATTTTAGGACATTTGTAATTAGAAAGATATAATCTATCTATACATTGGAGGTTTTATAAGATTGAATTTTCTACAGAATCCTTTTGAATAAAATCTATTAAAAAGTTATCAACAATAAAGCCTTTATTTTTGAAAGCAAGGACTTTTATAAAGGCAGCTAAGAAAGAAATGACATTTATTATTTATGTAATTATAACTTGTAAAGAAGCAAGCTTGCTAATAGCTATCTCAAAGAAATATAAGAAATTTTAAGATATTTTTGAAAAGAAGAATGCTGACATATTGTTAAAATATTGATTATATGATTGTATCATTGATCTTTAAGAAGAAGTTGAACCACTATTTGGTCCAATCTACAACCTATCACAAAATGAGCTTTTGGCATTAAATGATTACATTGACAAAATCTTGAAAAGAACTTTATACATCATTTCAAATATCTAAGATATGTACCTATACTTTTTATGAAGAAAAAAGATAGATCTTCACAAATATGTGTTGATAATTGCAGATTTAATAAAATAATGGTGAAAAATTATTACTCATTATATTTAATATCAAGGCTTTTGGAGCAACTCGATCAAGCTAAGATCTATACCAAAATAGATTGCTATAAAACATATGATTTAGTACAAATTAAAGAATGAGATGAATAGGAGATAATATTTTAGACAAGACACAAATATTTTGAATATAATGTCATGCCTTTTGAATTAACAAATACTCCAATTATATTCCAATATTTGATAAATGATTTTTTCTAAATAAGTTTGTTGTCTGCTATCTTGATGATATCTTAATTTACTCTAAGATTCCTAAAGAATATAAAAAACTATGAGATTAGTCTTTCAAAAGTTACAAGATGCAAGATTATATGACAAATTAAAAAAATATATATTCCATCAATCAAAAGTAGAATTTTTTGAATATATTATATCTAATAAAAGCCTATTGAAGGATCCAAAAAAAGATCAAGTTGTAATAGAATGAAAAACTTTAAAGATAATACATGATGTATAATATTTTCTAATATTTATTAATTTATATAAGATATTTATTAAAAATTACTTCCATCTTGATGTTCTTTTCACTCAATTGACATCCAAAGATAAATTGGAATGAAGACCTCAAATACACAAGGTTTTTCAAGATTTGAAGGTAACTTTTATTATAACTTCAATTTTATTATATCCAAATTTTATATAAGACTTCTATTTTGAGATTAATATTTTTGATTTTATATTAAAAAATATACTATCACAAATAAAAAAAGATAGAAAGCTTTATCGAATTGCATTGTATTTTAGAAATTTTTTAGTTACAAAAATCAATTATGAAATTTATGATAAAGAACTTCTTGCAATTATAAACTCTTTTCTAAGAATGGTGTGTGAAACACAACCAGTCTATCTCAAAAACTCAAGATCCTTTTAATCTATAGTAATATAAAGCCTCATCACAAAATAAAAAAATAGACTAAAATAAAATTAAATAGAATTAAAAAATAGGATAAAATAGAATAAAATAAAATTAAATAGAATTAAATAAAATAGGATACAAAAGACAAAACTAAGCAAATGGAAAAAAAATAGGACTAAATATAAAGATGTAAATCCAATTTTTACTAAAAAAAAGGGTTTGAAGCGATACCTGACTAGATGCCCGAAAAGACCCTAGTCAGTCTTATTTATACTTTTTTCTACTATCCTATACTTTCTAGAATATTTTTAGATGATGGACTCTACTTAAAAAACCATCTTAAATTCCATTTAGAAGATTCTACAATGGATCCCACCTAGATAACCACCCTAAGTTATTTTTAAAAGATTCTATGATAGGCCCTACTTAGATAACTACTTTAAGCCATTTTTAGAAGGTTCTACAATAGATCCTACATAATCCACTAACTTAACTCCAATTCTTGAAACTTCCATAATTTCTCAAACATGGTTCCAACTATCTATTCCTATGTATCAAAAATATAATTATCTTATCTATACCTTATTACAATTAATCTCCTTCCACTAATACAGAACGTCCTTGTTTTGTTCCCGATGGTATCTCCAAGTTATCTCTTAGCAATGAGTAAGGTTTTGTGCAAGTTTTGATATTACATTGTGCATGGAATAACTTTCCAAAGAGCTTTGTACTGAAATTGTGGACGTCCATTGCCATATCAAAGATAGTGATTCTCCAAAATGCTATCTACTTTATATTCTTGTTGGTCCTCAATTACAACCAATGGAGGTGGTGATTGGTGTCCATCCGAAAAGCGCTTTGGCTTGGTTTGAAATTCTTTCAGTTGCAAAACATGGAAGACTGGATGGACTTGAATATATAACAAAAGCTCAAGGTGATATGCGACATCAAAATGATGTAATAATCAAGATTAATCCAACAACTTAATAAGTTAGTTATAACTTTTTATGATTTAATTTTTAGTATTTGTAGTTCATTTAGTTAAGTACCTTCCAAGACTTATTCCATCAAACTTAAATTCTGAAAATTATGAATTAAAATAAAATGAAATTAAAAAAATAAATATTTGGATCTATTAATTAGTTATATTAGTATTAAAATTAATAAAAATATATTAAAAATTATAAAAAGAATTACAACTAACCATTCGAGCTTTTAATTATATTCATACATGGTGACCATCAAGGACGACTTGAAGAGGGGAAGAACTCAAAAGTCATTGTTACTAAGAGTGCTAGTTATCATATCTATTCAGCAACTTAGTCTTAGAAGGTTAGTTTAAGCTTGTATTTAAGAAGAAAATTAGATTTAAACTTATTTATCCAAATTGGAGTTGATTTGGACCTATGGATAAAAATGTAGAAAAAATTCATTTTCTCTAGTTGGAACTAGTTTGAATCCATAGCCAAAATAAATTACAAATCCTTCTTTTGCCTTCATTAGAGTGAATTTGTACTAAAGAAGGATAGAATTTTAAGAAGATCAAAAATTGATGATTTAGAATATTAATATTAGCTTATGTTAGTATAAATCTAAATAAATATTTTTAAAAGATTATGTAAATAGATCTAAATATACTCGCTTAGAGATATCCTATCATATATATCACATTTATTTATTTTTATATATATATTTTTTACTAGCTCACAACAAGATAGTATCAATGTGTAAAATCATAGGATTTGGATCCAATCTCGATCTCAAGTGACTCCTTCTACTCATAGATAGATGTTGTTAGAGATTGTTCTAAACTATCTAATAATAGCAAGTTATTGACCAACTTTAAATGTTAAAATTTTTAAGTCCCTTATAATTATGGTGGATGTTCACATACAAAAATTTCAACATTTAAGTCTGGCAAATAGTTGATTAATGCAAGGCAATGATAAAATTCTAATTATTAAGTTTTGTATTCCTTGCATATATTCACAGAAGTACGAGTTGGAAGACTTCTTTGACCAGATAGGAAGCTAGCCAAAGTTCATCAAATTTGCCCATAAAGTCAAGCTTTCTAGTATCTTGAAGTAGGACCAATATGCTAGCTTGAAGAACCCGATTTTTGTGTCTTTTATCAAAGGCAATTTTTCATCTCTTTTGAATAGCCTCTATATGTTGGACACTCATTCTACGTTTTCATTCAAGTATTCTAACTGTTCTAAGCGGTCTTTTAAGGATTCATTATAAGAAAGTCTCTAATTGATAGCAAACTTGAGAGATAGAATTTCCAACTCAATTCGCAAGATGGATTCTAACCCATAGACCAAAGAAAAAGATGTAGCTTAGGTGGTAACCTTGAAGGTGGTAACCTTGAAGGTGGTTGTGTAAGCCTACAATACAGCAGAGAGTTTAATATCCCAATCTCATTTTGAGTCCACCACGATTTTCCACAAGATATTTACAAGAGCCATTTGTTTGAAGGTTATAAGGTGTTGTCTTCCGATCGTTAATTTTGAACCGCTTTGTAACCCCCTCTATTACTTTCTTCAAAAAGTGTTGACCTCTATCATTAATCAATATCTTAAGATAACCAAATCAGATGATAATCAATTTAAATAAAAAGTTAGCTATAGTCTTAGCATCATTTGTTATTACTACCTTGGCCTCAGCCCATTTGGTTAGATATTCGGTAGCCACAATGATATATTTTTTACCACTAGAAGAATTAAGATAAATTTTTCCAATATAATCAATTCACCATTTTTCAAAGGAGACTAACGACAATGACACTTTAAGAGATAAATTCATATGAAGGTCATATCTGGCTTATCATTGACATACATTACATCATTTTGCATAGTCATGGACATCTCTAAACATGTTAGGCTAATAATAACTGGCCCGAATTACCTTTTGGCCTCTTAACATGCCTAAAAAGTCACTTCTACATGCACTATCATGGCATGCACTTAGAATGGTTGGTATTTCTTCAATTATTATACAATGTCGAAGAATTCCATCTAATCCTCTCTGGTACAACTTATTTCCTATCACTGCAAAGTGTCTACTATTCACCCTAATCTTTTGTTGTTTATTTTTGGAAAAGTTTTCTAATAATTGTTGGATTGTCAAGGATTGGATGATATGGAAATACCAAATTGGGATGGATGAGATAGTAAAGAGGTATTTATCTATAAGGCTATCATCCAAAGATGTAGAATTAAGATTCTTGGACAACCATGATAAATGGTCTACTTGGTTATGCATTCTATCTGGCTTATATTCTATAGTAAAGTCAAATTCTTCTAAGAACAAAATCCATCGAGCTATCTTCCTACTCAAATCTACCTTGTTTATTAAGTATTTAATCACCATGTGGTCTATAAAGAAGAATATTGGATTCAATAAGAAGTAATGACAAAATTTCTTTACCAAGAAAATCATAGCCAAACACTTCCCTTCAATTGTACTATAATTCTTTTTAGTTGCATTCAATTGCATACTTGCATAAGCAATAGGATAGTCTTTCTTTTCCTCCTTTGATGAGTGACATAAAGTACTACCTATTGCAAGAGATGAAACATCATAATACACATGGAATTTTTCACCCCAATTTGGTAGTCTCAATATCGGGTAAGAACTTAGATCTTTTTTTAGTTGATCAAATGCTTGTTGGCATTCTTGAGTCTGTTCAAACTTGACTGCTTTTTATTGAAGTTTAGTTATAGGAAGGGCTTTAGTAGCATAATCATGAATAACCTCACGGTACCAATTCACATGACTTAAGGTCCTTTATACTTCTTTTACAATTGAAGGAGGTTGAAGATTCATAATTACTTCTATTTTCTCCTAATCGGGCTCTCTTCCATTCTTGGAAACCACATAGCCTAGTAAAATTCCATGTTGCACCACAACAAAGATCTTATCTAGATTGAGAGCTATCTTGGTACATCTACAATGATTAAAGCTCTCTTGAAGACAATCAAGGTGATCCACTATAGTAGATTGTGTGCTAAAATCATCAATAAAAACAATCATTGATTTGTGTAACAAATCAGAAAAGGCATAGGTCATTATCCGTTGAAATGCAGAAGGAGCATCACAAAGCCTAAATGGCATGACTACATAGACAAAGGTTCTCCAAGGAGTTGTGAAGGCTATTTTATGGTGGTCTTCTAGAGCAATAGAGATTTGATTGTATCCTAAGTATCCATGTGTAAATGTATAAAATTCATGGCCAGCTGCCTCTTCTAAAATGGTGTTCATAAAGGATAAAGAAAAGTAATCTTTTTAGGTGCATTGGTTTAATTTTCTATAGTCTATGCAGACTCAAAGCTTACCATTTTTTTTCTTTACTAACACCATAGGAAAAATCCAATGAATTATTTCTACTAGTTTGATGAGACCAACTTACAATAACTTTTTTAATTTGGCCTTGGCTATTAGTAATAAAACAAGATTCATTTGAAATTCTTTTTACCTCATTGGGATGGAATTAGATAATAGAAGAATTCTATGTAGGGCTACTTTTGGAGGAATTCCCTTGAGATCCTTATAAGACTAAGCAAAAATATCTTGATATTATATAATCAGAGACTTATAATGGCTTATCTCTTTGTCCATTAATTAAGAACCAATCTTGCTAAGTCTTGATTCTTCATTATCATAAGAGACATATAAAGTTTTCTAATCTATTTCTTGAACATGCGATTGATCAATGGATCTTCTATACTAATCCTTTAGAATTGGTGGATAGATTGTTTCTTTACTGTCAATAATTATTTTAATTGAGATTTTTTTAAAGTAAAGAGGTAGATTCAATTCTTCTTCATCTACTAATATTTTCAGGCCATTGACTTGAGTACTATCCATGTCTAATTGAAAAACATCTTTATATTAGATGTCATCTACTAATATGACTAAATTTAAATCTCCTTCTTTTTGATAGGTTGCAATTCCTTCTAAAAATTTTACCAAATATTCTCCAGTAGAATCAGGATGGTTTATTAACCATTGGACAAATTCTCCATTATCCTCTTAATCATACAACCCTGGGCCTAAAAAATCTATAATAGTCAAGTTTAGATTAGCTCTTTGGGTTTTTGAATTGAATTCTGGAAGAATAAATCTAACTTGTTTCTTCAATCCTTCTATCATTGATGGTTCATGCACATCTTCTTCTAAAGAATCACTATACCTTGCCTTATGGTGTGTTCTATTAGGTTGAATAAAAACCTTAGTACGGTTGTCAAAAGGTCCATATACAATATGAGGTTTAGCACCCCCTCCTCCTCCCTATTCTACAGTTGCATTAGCGGCCCTCAACCATGGACATCCTAAAAGGAGAGGAAATACATTCTTATTTGAATGCATTTGAATCACAAGGAAGATAAGTGAATATTCTTCACCTCTTGTAACTATTTTGCAGTCTTGAATTAAGCCCACTAGCTCTTCTCGACTTTGGTTTGTCATGTTGATGACATATGGAAATGGCCTAGTGATATTTAAACCTATAAATTGAAATAGCACCTATCAACAAGACACCAAGTTTGTTTTACAAAAAGGGATAGAGTGGAAAAATTCTTCGGTTGTGTAATAGATTTTGTCTACTTACACTACAAGAAGATAGAAGGGGTTTAGAAAATACTTGAAAACAGCAAGTCCCACCATGCTCCTTTCTTATCCATCACCTAAACTAGAAATATTTGAAATTAAAGGTTAGCTTAGAAGAAGGATAAAGAACTTACTTCATGCCATGCTCCTTCCATCATGACCTCAAAGCATTTCCAATTCCAACTTCAAGAAAATAAACAAAGAAATCCACAATAATATAAGATAGAAAATAGAATAATCAAAAATAATACAAGAATAACCAAAATTTAAAATAATTAAAAAAAATTTAATAGATGCAACAATTAAGAAGGATGCAATAATACCTTCCAAGCAACAACATCAAGAGGGACCTTCTTGGCAAATGCACCAAAATGTGAGTGGATTTTTCTTCCCTCACTTAAATTTGATTTAATTAGATTATAACTTAGATTGGAGCCCAATATTAATTAATGAGGAGATGAAAATCATCTATAAGATAAGAAAACCAAAATGATATAATAATCAAGATTAATCCAACAATACAACAAGTTAGTTACACCTTTTTATGATTTAATTTGTAGCATTTGTAGTTCATTTAGTTAAGTACCTTTCAAGACTTATTCCATCAAACTTAAACTCTGAAAATTATGAATTAAAATAAAATAAAATAAAAACAATGAATACCATGCTAGAATGCTAGTCTAGGGCTTTTCAAGGTGGTATTAACCATGTACATTGGAATTCTATATAGGAAGTTATCTACAGATGAAGTTTTTATGATAAAATTTCATGTAGAATTAGAAATTCAGTAATAAACAGCCTTAAATATTTAAGTTCAGCACTAACATGATGTTAAGATTTTTTTAAGATAAAAGATGAAAGTTGGAAGATTACAAAATTAAAAATAAAAAGTAAAGATAAAATTAAAATTAAAGTTAGAATTAATAATTAAAAGTTAAGTGAAAGTTTAAAAGTAATATAAGAAAAAGTTGAAGGTAAAAAGTAAAATTTTAAAATTAAAGGTTAAAAATAAAAGTTTAAAGTTGAAGGTTAAAAGTAAAAGTTAAAAGGTTAAGGATAAAAGAAATAGGAAAAAATTAAAAGATCAGATTAATTTTTTATTTTTATTTCATCCTTAAAAGGTATTAATGGATGGAAAGATAAGAATTTAAGATTAATTTCCAAAGTGAGGTAAAAGTTCTTTGAAATTATTAAATAATATTAATTAATGATAATAAGACGAATGAGTGATAACATAGCAATTTAGGTGCTAAAAGATGTGATTAGAAGGTGATTAGGGAAGAAAAACTTACTTACAGTATGTCAAGTTGAAGGCAGCAGATCCCTTGTCATCCAAAAATTTGCTAAAATTTCTACACAGCTCCTATGCACTTAAATTTTTTTTGTGGTTGAGGTTGACTTAGAGTTGCTCCTATCTACCAAATTTCATGGTGATCAGAGGTTTGACATCCGAGATGTGTGTTTTCAAAGCAAGGCGACTTGAGTTGCCTAGGCAATAGACCCCCTTCTACTTAAAAATTCACTAAAAATCAGTTAATAGTTTAAAATTGACAAGTATAATTTCTCCTAAAACTGAATTTAGTAGAATTATTTTTCCAAAAAAATTCAGCAAAAAAATATGAGTGAGTACTAAGAAACAATTTTTCAAAGCTGGTTGTTTAATACTACCGAGGCAGCAAATCTCTTCACATTTAAAAATTTATCAAAAATTTGACATAGATCGGAAATTAGTGATTTAATTTTTTTAGTAAACTAAGCTTTAGAGTGCATTTATTTCAACAATCTACATTGAATTTGAGTTAGAGGTCACCGAGTTATAGATTTTTTAAGTTGATGCTCCTACATTGCCAAGGTAGTAGACCCCTACCACCTTGAAAACTCCTAAAAAAATTTTCACTGTTGAGAATGTTTAGAAAGACACAAGAGTAATAGTAAGTCATATACACACAAGGGTTTCTAAGGAGAGAGAGCTTCACACACACAAAAATCTATTGATCTGGTTGTGTCTCGTACACAAGAAGAGAGAAGATAAGAGGATGAACAATACTTCTTTACTAGACTCTAAATACTATAGCTAGAGTAATTACTATAGTCTACAGTAAATATTATGGAGAGCGTTGGCTACATTTAATGATCTCAACACTCCTCCTTGCTCATCATAATATTTACATAATATAAAATTTATATAGATTTATGATCTATACTTTTCTGTGATCTTGTAAGATAAAGAATTGTTGCCTCATTAAAACCTTATCTAAAAAAACCTTATTTTATTTAAGGACAAAACCATAGATGAAGGAAAAAGAGTACAACATCATTTTTTTTAATTATTTAAAGAGCTCTTTAACTTTCTTATTCAAGAAAAGCAAGTCGCCACATACCAATGCCATAATTAAGTCGACGATGATTGCTTAATGGGAGAGCTTTGGTGAAGAGATCAGCAAGGTTATTTGTAGATTCAATTTTCTTAATTATAAGTGCTTGATCAATAATCAAGTTATGAGTATAACTAAAATACTTTAGATCAATATGCTTTGTCCTGTCGCCTTTAATGAAACCAACTTGCATCTGTGCAATACAAGCACTATTATTTTCATGCAAGATAGTTGGAGAATCATCATATGAAAATCCACAGGTTGTTTGAATGAATTTATCAATTGATCGCAACCAAATACATTCTCGAGATGCTTCATATAAGGCAATAATTTTTGCATGGTTGGATGAAGTTGCAATTATTGTTTGTTTCACTGATTTCCATGATATTGTAGCTCAATGTCTTAAAAATACATATCTTGTTTGAGATTTAGCTGTTGCAATATCAGATTTATATCCTGCATCATAATATCCAACCAATTTTGGATCTGTAGATTTTGTGTAATATAATCTTAAGTCTTCAGTATCTTTTAAATAACGTAATAAATGTTTGATGCCATTCCAATGTCATAGTGTTAGACATGCACTATGTCTTGCAAGAACACTAACTGTAAATGCAATATCTGGTCTTGTAGATGTAGCTAAATACAAAAGTGCTCCAACCGCTGTGAGGTATGGATATTGGTCTCCTAATATTTCCTCCTCCTCCTCATATGGACGGTATAGATCATGACCATCACGACCACGTCCAACCATTGGTGTGGACAATGGATAAGCATCATTCATATTAAATCTTTGTAAAATTCGTCTAATATACGTTAGCTGGTAGAAAAAAATGCTACCATCTGTAAGATGCATAATCTGAAGACCAATGTAGAAAGTTATTTTTCCTAGCATTTTCATCTCAAATTCACATATAAGTAGGTTTGTAGCTATAATACATGCAGATGTAGTGCCCACTAGGTTAAGATAATCAACATATACAGCGATGATCACAAAACCAGTTTTATCTCGTTTGATAAACAAACAAGGGATTAGTGGATCACTTATAAAATTATTTTTAATTAAATAATCTTGAAGACGTTGATAACACATTCATCTAGATTATTTTAAACCATACAAGGCCTTACATAATTTAATACCACGATATTTTCTTGGAGCGGATTGATTTGGAGTTCCTGTTTCTAAGCCAGGTGGAACTTTCATATAAATATTTGCATCAAGAGAACCATATAGATATGCAGTAACTACATCCATCAGATGCATCTCAAGGGTGGCATGAACTGTCATTTCAATAATATATCAAAATGTGATTGAATCCATGACTGGAAAATATGTGGATTCATAATCAATGCCAAATCATTGAAAAAATCTTTGAGCAACAAGATGAGCTTTATAGCGGATTATTTGGCCTTGAGTATCTCGCTTGCATATTAATACTATTTTATATCCCACAGGGTGAGATGTAAGAGTGTCTACAATTGGACCAAAGACTTTTCTCTTACGCAAAGAGACATACTCTTCTTCAATACCAGTTTTTCATTTTGATCAATCAAAGCGACACATCACCTCTTCGATGGTTTGAGGTTCAGGATCGTCTTCCTTGCGAGAAAGGGCTTCTATAATCATATATGCAAATGATTCATCTACCATAATAGATGGTTTGTCCCAAATATCATCTGTAGCACAATACAGAATAGATAATTCTTTACTCAACTTGTTCTTATTCCTTCCAGTCCCAAGATTATTTTTCAAAGGAATTGAAGGTACATTATGCATGGATATATCATCATGAATTGGTAGTCCTGCAAGATGAGTGGCAATTTCTTGAGAAATAATACCAGGATTAGTTAATTTTATAGCTTTTTTCTTACGTGGTTGCTTATCTGGTCCATTTGCGTGAAGGAGGAGTGGTTGCGTAATGAGTTGTATACGCTTTATAAATGACTCTGCAAGTCCATTTTGAGCATGTTCATATGGAACACAATATGTCAATTTGATTCCTGTTGCAGTACAATAGTCTTCAAAAGACTTTGATGCAAATTCTTTTGCATTATCTATACGTAATGTTTTTATAGGATAATCAAGAAAATCTGCCCGAAAGTGAATAAGCATAGATATAAGATTGGCAAACACCATGTTTCGAGTTGAGAATAATGAAACATGTGATTGTTTACCTGATGCATTAACAAGGACCAAAAAATAATGAAATGGTCCTACTGTTGGATTAATAGGACCACAAATATCACCATGCAATCTTTCAAGCATTAGTAGTAATTCTTATGGAAGTTTCCAAATTGAAGGCCGAGTAATCATTTTACCTTACACGCATGCATGACATAATTCCATAGAATCTACATCTACAGGCTTTAAATTGTGTCCGGTTATATATGGAATGATCTTTCTAAATAATGTGGATCCTGGATGTCCCAATTGTCCATGCCAGAAAGAAACACGACTCTTTGAGATAGATGATGCAAAATTAAATATAATGGGAGGCCGAATCACAATTCGGTATAAACCATTTTTTGTAGCAAAAGCTTTTTTAACAACTTTATGGTTCTTCGCAAGAACCAAAACTTCTTTTCTATTTAAAGTGGCGATCGAGAGGTGATAACCATTAATACGCACATCTCAGTAGGTGATCAGACTCTGAGGTGCTGAAGGTGTAAACATCGCATGTTTACATTTTATGATGGAACCCGTAAATAATTTTACCATCGCTGTGCCCTCTTGGAAACAAAATGCATTTGCTCCATCCATGGTCATCATATTTTTAGTTTGCCAAGTTGAAGATTTTTTTAATAAAAAATCGTCTATCTCGCAAGATAGTATGTGTTGTTGCAGAATCAATGAGCACATCATTTGATTCATCATTAAAGGTTCTATTAGTCATATAAGCCTCTAAGTCATCAACACCAATTGAATCCATAGATGCATCTATGGTATGAACTTCACGAGCCTCAGCTCGTAATTTCTTATTTTTTTAGAAAATTTTAATAAAATATTCTGAATTACGGCACGCATGTGCTAAATGTCCAATCATTCCACACTTATGGCAAGAACGCATCTTTGATTTTTGTTTTCTACTATAATTAATAGTAGAATATTTATTCTTTTCATATAAATAGAAATGGTCTTGACTATGATTACCTTCATACTTATGAGCACGTTTCCCATGTTTATATAATTTCTTCTTAGACTTTAAAATATTAAGTGCATGAGATTCAGGAATTGTAGTTCCAATAGGACGACCTTCCGCATTGCGCAAGAGTAGCTCATTTTGCTTCTCCGCAAGAAGTAGATAGGACATGAGATCAGAATGACTCTGAAATTTCATATTCCTGTATTATTGTGCAAGCATAGCAGATGCAGGAGGAAATGTGGAGAGAGTTTTCTCAATCATTTCTTCTTCAGAAATGCTTTGTCTACATAATCGTAATTGTGAGACAATACTATACATTTCACTATTGAAAGCATTTAAATTTGGAAAATCTAAGACACGTAAATGTGTCCAATTATGACATGCACGTGGAAGAAAAATGGTCTTTTGATGATCAAACCTAGATTTAAGATTCTTACAAAGTTCTGCAGGGTCTTCTATTTCCAAATATTGATGTTGTAATGCGGGTACAAGATGACGACGAAGGAGAAGAAGTGCTTTCCAACGAATAGCAGGAGATATAGAAATACTTGTTGTAAGAGATTCTTCAAACATAATGGCATCTGAGAGTTGTTCTGCAAATAAATTTGCTTTTGCCATTTTTGTCCATAATAGATAATTGTTTCCATCCACAATCAATGGTAGAAATAAAAGAGCTTGAAAATATTGGGATGCACTGGTAATAGTAGGAACCATAGTAGAAGCAGTTGAAGATGTTGAAGCACCCATTATAAATAAATCTGTAAAGAAAATACAAGATCAAGTAGAAAAGTTGAATAAAACGTACCTTAAAATATAAAGTCAAATAAAATGATAAACTTGAACTTGAAAAAACTAAAATATATATATATATATATATAGGCGGCAGGGTGGCAACGGCGGACAGCGGCGGACAGCAACGGCTGGTAACGAAGAGCAATGGTGGGCGACAGCGACGGGCAGTAGCGACAGCGGCAGTAGCGGCATTAGGGCGGCGATGGCGGCGGGCGGCAGCGGCAGCGGCGGATTCGGCATCAGTTTGACGGCAGTTTGGCGGCAGTTCGGGGTCTGTTTGGGGCGCAGCATTGAACAGGGAGCAAGCTAAGGGTAGAGTTGGACTGGATCAAGTATTCAGAGCAAGCAAGGCAAAGAGTGGAACAAGTGCTCTAAGCAAGCAGCTAATGTGTGAGGGGCCAGCAAGAAGAATAAGATTATGACCCAGACACTAAGCAAGGGTAGCAACAGGTTTGAAGAGTCTAAGACTAGAGCAAAAAAAATTGTGATAGTGTGTAGAAGAGAATCGTACTGATAACGTGATGAGAATGTTTAGAAAGATACAAGAGTAATAGTAAGACATACAAACACAAGGGTTTCTAAGGAGAGAGAGCTTCACACACACAAAAATCTATTGATCTGGTTGTGTCTCGTACACAAGAAGAGAGAAGATAAGAGGATGAACAGTACTTCTCTACTAGACTCTAAATACTATAGCTAGAGTAATTACTATAGTCTACAGTAAATATTATGGAGAGCGTCGGCTACATTTAATGATCTCAAAAGTCACAACTTCAAATTAGGCGTGCCTTATGCTGTTACAAAGCTAAGAGTGAGTAGAATCTACTCACAAAGTTCTACAGAAAGAAAATCAAAAGAGATAAAATTAGCAAGTTAAAACCAAGGCCATATAAGTTTAAAGAAGAAGATTTGCATTCTAAAGCTTACATTTTGTAAGATGGGAGAATATTTTGCGATGGCTTCGCTACAAGAAGATGGAGAGAGAAAGGGAGCTTGGTCACCTAAGCCCTCTTAACAATGTGGGAGGAGGTCCAAAAGTAGTGGACTCATCTCCACCATCAAAATTGGAAAATTCCTAACCAAGTTCAAGGTTCTTCAATAACTCGTAGCCTAATCTCGATTTTAAGGCTGAAAATGCCTAGAACTCAAAAATCAACACCTTTTTGATAAAATTAACACCTTAAATGTCTCTAAAACATATTTTTACTCCAAGATCAACTATTCACAACCCAAATCTGAGTTTTCAATCATAAAAATCAATTAATTTGTGAATTTAGTTGTAAATTTGAACTACAATTCTAATTCTAATTAAACTACTTGGAAATCAGCAAGGGTTCTTGCTATCAAAGCCTTCATAATCACCATTCTTCAATTTAAACTCCCTTAAGCATGAACTCTTGGCAAATCCAAAATCTAATTGCGAATTGGTCTTGAATTAATACGCTTGTGATTTTTTCCAATTTTTCCTTTTTTCAACTTCAAATAGTGATTAAAATTACTATGAGAGGAAACTCCACCAAAAATTTAGTTTGTCTCCATCTTTTTAAGATCATCATTAATTTAACAATTAGACTATATATTTTTAATCTAATTAAATTATAAAATAAAATTTAAACTTAAAAATCTCAAAATTAATTAAGAATATAGAACAATTAGGTTTAGGGGACTTTCTAACCATAGTCAAATTAGAAATTAGCTTTTGGATTGAAAATTAAGATTGTGGATTAATTTAAGATATAATTCCTAAGAATTAGAAGAGAAATTCTACTAAAATTATAGTTTTATTACTAAGAAAAAGATTTAAAGTAATTAAAAAAAATCATAGACCTTCTAAACTTAATATTTTTTTTTCTTTTGAGTTTTAAAATAGTCAATCAATTTATTAATTAAAAGTATCCATCTAATTAATAATCTAAAGATATGATTAAAGTCATAATTAATTAAAAAAAACTAATTTGGATCTATTAATTAGTTATATTAGCATTAAAATTAGTAAAAATATGTTAAAAATTACAAAAAAAATTGTAACTAACCATTGGAGCTTTAATTATACTCACAATCATGTTCAATATGATATCGGCTATCTTTTTAAGAGTAGCTCATAATAGATTCAATATAGTATTCGGTGTAATCACAACAATTGACCTTGAACTAAATGATGACTATTGATACACTACCAAAGAACAATCTAATACTTGCTTTGATACCAAAGAAACAAAACCAATCTATCTCAAAAATCCAAGATCCTTCTAATCTACAATAACATAAAGCCTCATCACAAAGGAAGGTAAAATAGACTAGAACAAAACTAAACAGAATAGGACATGAAAGACAAAACTGAGCAAATGGAAATAGAATAAAATAAAATTAAATATAAAGATGCAAAATCAATTTTTATTAAGAAAAATGATTTAAAGCCATACCTAACTAGATGCCCTAAAAGACCTTGATTAGTCTTATTTATACTTTATTCTATTACCTTGGATTTTCTAAAATATTCTTAGATGATGGACCACATTTAGATAATCGATTTAAATTCTATTTAGAAGATTCTACAAAGAGCCCCACCTAAATAACCACTCTAAGCCATTTCTAGAAGGTTTTATAGTAGGCTTTACCTAGATAACCACCTTAAGCTATTTTTAAAAGGTTCTACAGTGGATTCTATATAGTGCACTAATCTAGCTCCAATTCTTGAAACTTCTATAATTTTTCAAACATGGTTCCAACTATCTATTCGTATGTATCAACAATATAATTATCTTATCTATACCTTGTTACACCATCATTTATTGAAAGGTGCTATACATCCTATGATTATATATAAAAATCACAAAAAATTAGATGATATGAAATCACAAAATCAAAAGAAGATAATGATATATTTCAATGAGTTTTGTAGTGATTTAAAATCTGAGTTGACATAAAATATCAATGGATTTCATCACCAATTTGTTGCCATTAGCTATATTTGATGCTATGTACATTATTGTGCATCAACTTACAAAAATGACATTTTTTGTCCCATATAAAATAACAATTTTTGGAGAAGAAATGACAAGGCTTTGTTTTGATAATATATATATATATATATATATATATATATATATATATATCAATATCATGGCCTACCTAATGACATCATTTTTTATGAAGGATCTCAATTTATAACAATGTTTTGGAAATCCTTTTCCAAGATATTAAAGGCAAATATCAAACTTTCTTCTACCTTCTATCTTCATACAAATGGTCAAAGAAAACAAATCAATCAAGTTTTGAAGCAATATTTGTAATGTATTATTAACTATGAGCAAAATGATTAGACTTCATATTTATTATTAATGGAATTTAATTATAATAATACTCTTCATGCTTTGACTTATCAAACACTATTTTACTCTAATTATGATTATTGTCCAAAGCTTGATTTATTAAGTACATCAAAAGATAATTTTTTTTAAATTTAAATTTTCATAAGTATATGTATATAATCTTAAATAAATGATATATGAAATATAATAAAAAGATTTAAGTATGATATTAAAGAACAAATAAATCATATAAGAAAAATACTAAGACCTATATTTTTAAAAAGATGTATTAATAATACCACATATACTAAATAATGTTGATTTTAAACCATTTATTTTTAATTTATGAGTACATAAAATATTAAATAAGATTAGTAAAAAATATAACACAAAAGTGATTTGTACAAGACTTTGTTTAAAAATGATAATTCTTTATAAAAATCAAATAAGAACTAGTATTATATATTTTTGATAAAAATTAATGATAGTAATAATGATGAAATTAAAATAAAACTTATAAAAATCATTTTCATGTATGTTATGATATTATGTGATATTTTAAAAAATAATTACTACAATTACATTATGCTCAAATCTACATATTCATGGCTAGTTTATAAAATGCATTATATTATATAAAATAAAAATAAAAATAAAAATATTTATATTAAATATAAATCTAAAAAAAATAAAAATAATAAAAAAAACAAAAAAGAAATCATAAAAAATTATTTACATTTTTTATAACAAAAATTAAAATGAAATACATATTATACAACTAAATAAATAAATAAGAGTAAATTTATTATATTATTATTTTTAAAAATATCTTTAAATTTAAAATAATTAATTAATGCTATGTTATTTTTATTTTTACTAAAAAAGACATAATCTGTTTTATATATATATATATATATATATATATATATATATATTAAATTTTATTTTTTAAAAAAATATTTAAAGATAATTTCTAAGTGTTTTGATAAATCCTTGAATTCACTTCCACATAAATATTCAAAATTTATTTATATTAGCACAACACAAATAATCTAAAGAAGTATTGGTCTTTCTCTTTCTCACTCATCTCCTCCTTCTAATGCAAATAATACTTTCCTTCCTTTTTCTTATATATATATCTATATAGATATTTTGCTTGTGCGTTTGAAGCGGGGGGGGGGGGGGGGGGCGTTCCACTGCTGGCGAAGATCTCTCGGTAGTCTCGTTGAGCAAAAGTTTCTGGGGAGATCGTCAAAGGGAAAATGGCATTGCTTCAAGCTTTGATTATGTTTGATATCTCTCTTTCGTTATTCGCATCAGCTTCTGTGAAACCTGCAGGTCTTCGTTGTAACATTCAACTCTCCACGAGTATTTAATTTCCTTTCCAGTTATTAGATCTTTCCTGGCGTTGTGGTCGTAACTCGGATCAACATATAACTCATTTCTTCTTCCTGACGTTTATATTCCTCAGTTGAGGATAGCCAGTATTCAACAATTTATAATAGGACACGCACGTTGAAGTGAGGTTTCAAATCTTTTGTGTCATTGCAGAGAGCGGCGTTTAGTGCAAGCAATTGTGAACAGCAAGCAGGAATCTCTCTCTGCTCTTTTTCTCCTGTCCTGCTATTGAGGCTTATTCAGTTCTTGACAGACCTCAAAGGGCTAGACCACAGTTATCACAGAAGGAACATCCTCTTGCAGGTCTGAAAGTTTCTCCAACACATACCCATACCCACAGAAATCTATCTATCCATCTATCTATCTATCTTCTTCTTCCCATTCTTTTGCATCTTTCACCTCAAGCTTGTTTTTAGAGTCACACCAACTGGAGCTTTGAAACTAACAATTGAAGGAATGCTGTGTCAGACACAGTGCTGCAAACCAGAGAGGCTGATGAGTTAGCAAGTCGACTTGCTTCTGATTAAAAACTGTTTCCCTTTCTTGCCGGATCAATCGCCTTTCCTACCAGAATGACATCAGGTAGCGACAGAAGTTGCAAATTTCAAACGTCGTTACGTCCTCAGTTGCGGAGAACCTCAGAATGAATTACTTAATGTGTTCATATGCCCTCATCCATGAATTCCTAGATATGTTTTCACATTCTAGAGTTCACTGGAGCTGCTTTCATCTTCCCCACCCAATCTCATCAATGACGCCGGCCAGACCTTGGTTGAAATTGTTGCTGGAGAACTACTCTATCAACCCATCTCTGAACCTAAATTGTTGAGTTCTGTATGAGAAAAACGCTACTTTCCAGGTGAAGGTGGTTTAATCTGGTGTCGATGAAAATTGAAAAATAGTTTCTTTGCGGACTATGTGAGTGGTGTTTAATGTCACACCATCTTTCCACAACGGCAACTAACCGGTCGTTGATACATTGTGAACCATTTGAGATGTAGAGTGGTCATCTTAGCATATCACTAGGGCAGTACAGATTGTCAATTTACTCAATATATTTGAGGCTTCCTACAAGGCAAATCAGATGCTAAACATACTGAGAAATTTTGGTAATTCCTTCATTCTAATAATAAGATGATGTTTGGCGATCCTCCTAATTGTCAGTGGTGGGTCAAACTATATGGGATGAAGTCAACAACTTGAGAAAGGTCACCAACTTGCATTAGAATGTGGTGCCCTTTCCTCAAACCTAACTGAACCAAATTTTTGTCTTTGAAAAACTTCAGTGAAATATATCACCAATTTTCGCATTAGAAAACTAATCACAACCAAGTAAAACTTACAAAGTGAAAGTCCTCATTCACCACTAATTACGCTATATTCCACAACATTCCACAATTTTAATAAGAGATGCATCGTTCTATAAATCACATATGAGTTTTTTTTTTTTTTTTTTTTTTTTAATAATAATTTTAAGCTGGGCTGCCCGTCTGAATGCCCGGAAATCCAGAGTAGGTGGGAGGAATTTTCCCGAGGTCTGTAGCTGCCCCGCGAGCCACGATCGCAGCTTTGGACTCACCACCGCCATCGCTGTCCTCGCACTCTCGATCCTGTTGCTGCTCACGCGCAAGCTTCTCTTGCTCGCTCTCTCTCTCTCTCTCTCTCACACGCACATCGTGATGCTCTATGTGCATCGCTCGCCTTCTCCTTCCTCCATATCTCTAGTGTAAAGGGTTTCAGTGGAGTTTTTACGCTGCCGAATCAACCCCAGCACGGCGCGACTTGGTTGCGCAGTGGACATGATGTCGCGGAACCCTAACCGGGTTGTGCAGTGGAGGAGCGGAGAGGGCGCCATGGATCTGAAGGCGCGCGTTGCTTTGTCTTCGTTTATGTTTATGCTGTTGCTGTTTTCCCCCGCGCATGCGTTTTACTTGCCCGGGACTTATCTGCATCCGTATCACAAAGGGGACAAGCTGGAGGTGAAGGTTAACTCCATCACCTCCATCGAGACGGAGCTTCCTTACTCGTACTACAGTCTCCCGTTCTGCAGACCCCCCGAGGGTATCCACAAAGTGGCGGAGAACATCGGGGAGATGCTGATGGGTGACCAGATTGAGAATTCGCCGTACAAGTTTCAGATGAAGATAGACCAGAACGATTTGCTTGCGTGTGTCGCGCCTGCCATGACCGAGAACGATGTGAAGCACATCACTCAGCGAATTGATGATCTGTACCTGGTGAACTTGATTCTGGATAATTTGCCTGCGTCGCGGCTCATCAGGCAGAAGGATCCGAGCAACCCGTTGCGGTTGACAGGGTCGCCGATTGGGTTCAAGATCGAGGCCGACTCACAGCATTACATTTACAACCACTTGATTTTCAAGGTTTTGGTGCACCCTTACGACAAGGACTCTGGCTCAGGGGCTGTGTTAGGTACCGGGGAGGGTTTGGACACCATGCCCGTGGCAACGACGCAGAACCTGACGGGGACTTACATGGTGGTAGGGTTTGAGGTGGTTCCTTGCAGTGTTGTGCGCGATTCTAAGGCTGCGAGTAAGTTGAACTACCAGGATGCCCTTCCCCCGTCAGATTGTGATCCTAAGAAGCCTTACCAGCCCATCAAGGTGGGACAAGAGATCGTGTACTCATACAGCGTCCAGTTCGAAGATAGTTCAATCCGGTGGCCGAGCAGGTGGGACGCGTACTTGAAGATGGATGGAGCGCGCGTGCACTGGTTCTCGATATTGAACTCTCTGATGGTGATCTCGTTCCTTGCTGGAATCGTGTTCGTGATTTTCCTGAGAACGGTCCGGAGGGACTTGACGAAGTACGAGGAGCTGGACAAGGAAGCGCAAGTGCAGATGAACGAGGAGCTGTCGGGATGGAAGCTGGTGGTAGGCGACGTGTTCCGTGCACCCGAGAACCCTCAGCTGCTTTGCGTGGTGATTGGGGACGGAGTCCAGATT
Organism: Physcomitrium patens; assembly: GCF_059467195.1. NCBI lineage: Eukaryota > Viridiplantae > Streptophyta > Bryopsida > Funariales > Funariaceae > Physcomitrium > Physcomitrium patens. Next base: position 8,457,889 of record NC_143435.1, read on the forward strand.
CTGGGAATGGCGGTGGTTACGATCCTGTTCGCAGCACTGGGATTTATGTCTCCTGCGTCGCGAGGAATGCTGCTGACCGGAATGGTTATGTTGTACCTGTTCTTGGGGATCATCGCTGGGTACGTGGCTTCGCGAATGTGGTACACTCTGAAGGGCTTGAAAGATGGATGGAGGCCGATAGCGTGGAAGACGGCATGCTTCTTCCCCGGGATCGCATTCACAATCATGACGAGCTTGAACTTCCTCTTGTGGTCACGGGGCAGTACGGGTGCCATTCCTATCTCTCTGTATTTCACACTGCTGTTTTTGTGGTTTACCATTTCGGTGCCTCTGACTTTGCTGGGAGGGTATCTGGGCGTGAAAGCGGAGCCAATCACATTCCCTGTCCGAACGAACCAGATTCCACGTGAGATTCCACCACAGCGTTATCCTTCATGGCTGCTGGTGCTAGGCGCGGGCACGCTGCCGTTTGGGACGCTGTTCATCGAGCTGTTCTTCATCATGTCAAGCATCTGGCTGGGGCGCGTGTATTACGTGTTCGGGTTTCTGTTCGTGGTGTTGATCCTGCTGGTGATCGTGTGCGCGGAAGTGTCAGTAGTTCTAACCTACATGCACTTGTGCGTTGAGGACCATCGGTGGTGGTGGAAGTCTTTCTTCGCATCTGGGTCGGTGGCGCTGTATGTGTTCCTGTATTCAATCAATTACCTGGTATTTGACCTGCACAGCCTGGCGGGGCCGGCGTCTGCGATGCTGTACGTGGGATACTCGCTGTTAATGGCAATCGCGATTATGTTCGCGACGGGCACAGTGGGATTCCTGATGTCGTTCTACTTCGTGCACTACTTGTTCTCGTCAGTGAAGATCGATTAAAGGATGTAGAAGTCTTATGCAATCAAGGCTGTGATTGTGTTTTGGGAGACGTGGTAAGCAAATGCAGCCTTGGGGATTGTCTATATGCCAGACTTGTGTAGGATGTGGGATCATGATGTAGCTTATGATTAGATTTTTGTTTTTATTTTGGTGGAGTTCATCTTCATCCCCGAGTAGGATTAGATAGGACTTCTTATCGGAAGCAGAACTTGTAAGAACAGGCCGGAAAGAGTGGGCGAACATTGTTCTCTGGCATGTTGTATGAAGAGGTCAGCAAATGGAGTTGATGATAAAATGAAAAAGAGGGCGGTTTATCTATTTCATGCACATGGGCTTTTTGGTTGAGGGTTGTTGCCTGAAAAGGTTTGAAGGGTAGTTGTTGTCAAATGTGTTGACAAGATATTGAGCTAGTGTTGCTAGTGTTTCCATTTGCAGCAGAAGGGTTGGTTGTGGCCATTTGGACAAGTTGTTGCTTGCATCTATGGTCTCGTCTGCTGCAGTGAAACTATATCTTGGATATTACGGTGAGGATGTGTTTTTTCAGGACCTCGAAGGTGGAGGTCGTCATATGAAATCTTGTTTCTTTGTGAAAGTTTCAGTCTGTCATTTTCTTTCATGCACTTTATTCTGAGAATGTGTGACATCACCTGGAGTTGGTGGCTGATTCACAAGTTTTAATCGACGCCGGAGTCTTTTAGTTCCTTTCTTTAGTAGTTGGGGCTACAATGGCTTTTATTTAAGTGTAACGGTTTATGCTCATTTACTTTTTCTTTCTACGGCATTACCTTTCGTTAGCTTGTTGAAATAAGCAACTCGGCTGGTGTAGCTGATGTACTAGTTTCCCGCCAGAAAGTTGAAGGATGGATTTGGAAGTTCATTATTAGGGATCTGTTTGGGTTGAAGTAATGGAATGCAACAAGGATTACTTGCTTGGCATTGAACAATATAATAATCTATACTTTGAAAGCTGGAGTAACTTAACTGCGGTACATTACGAGTTAATCCTTTTATCCAAATTTATCATCTTCCAGTCAATACGATACATTTTGTGCGCTCCAAACCAGCACAGAGAGAAACAATATAGAGTGTGTCGCCGTGGTGCGATGAACGGTGTTGTCGAGGCGCTGGTTAGCGGGGCAGGGATGCAAAGATTCGCTTGCAGGCTGTGCCAATGAGCTCGCATGAGTCCCGCTTTTCTCTGCCCCTCTCCGCAAGCTACACGTCCCTCCTCTTGTAGCCAGTGGGCTGCGGCCGAACTGGCCTCCATTTGTCTGAGGCCCAGCTCGTCATTTCGACACGGTGCAGAGCCCCTCCACGATCCGTCTCTCTTCGCTGAACAGAACGAAACGAGTAGCCTTACACACACAAGAAAGCTTTTCCACCTGGCTGACGGACAATCTCATCCCTCCGTTTGCCCTTCTTTCTCCACCTCGCTCTCTGCCATCTTCGTTCGTTGCCTTCCGGCTTGCTGTCGTCCTTTCAATCCCTCTCTTTCTTTTTCTCTCTCTCTCTCTCTCTCTCTCTCTCTCAACTTGGGGTTCTAATTCTCAAGCTGTGAATGCAGCGCTTGTTGTGTTGTACGCATGCCTGCGTCCTACCTGTGGGGGGTGGCTGCGAAGCCTTACTCGCTGTGGGCAGAAAGCGTTGTTGGGTGAGTCGTCTTCCAGTTGTCAAATGTGGCAGGTGTAGCGGTAGTTCGTACCTGTATGCGGCTATAGGCTTTGAAGGATGAGGGTGATGTTGGGTTGCGCAAGACAAGAGCTCAGTACTACGTGTTGCTGAGTGGTTTTATATGCACGTGTTGGTTAGTGGTTAGGAAATTGGTCTTAGCATTTTACAAGACTGTTGGTTTGTTCTAATTCGTAGAAATTGATCGAAAGCAATGAGCTGCGTTGAATGCTTCTGGAGAGCACTTAGTGTATTGAATTCTCGGTAACTTATTCAGCACTGCAAGGAAGCATTGTAACTTGTGCAATATTCTGTTAATCGGTCACTGGTATATTAACAATGGTGGTATGTGTGGCACCGTTTTAAGATTCATTGAAGATTTAGCGCAAGTACTTTTTCTTAGCTTGTTTGGGGTGCGATTTTCAAAAAAATTCAATTCAGATTTTTATATAAGCTGTCTTTGGATTTAAATTTATTCCAATTGCCTTTAAATTTTGTGCAGTGATATCACTGCTTATCCACCATCCGAATGAGGATATTGAAGTGAAGCAAGCAACAAGTGACGTTCTTGTCTGTCCGGCCAGGTCTAGCACCTCATTTCATTGTTCCTATCGAGTGAAGTAAGCTAATAACGATAGTATTGAGACCCTTTCCATGATTGCGAGGCTGATCGTTGGTGAGATTTGATGTGTGAGAGGGGTTGATCCACTGCCATATTCTAGATCTAATACTTGCGTAACACATAACACGAGGTGACTTTGAAAACTGCATCCGAACCTTCCCTTGGTTTTTAGTTCTGATTTGATTTTAACTTACGAAACGAAAACGATCCTTCCGACTTTCAAGAATATAGTATAGAAAGTAGTCAAGAAAGCGTCCTTTCTAGTTCAGAAACGTCTTTTTTGATAACGAACGGTTCAACAGCACCTTTGCAGAAATTCTGAAGGCTTACATTGTGATATATACATGATGAACATTTTCCTAATTGTGGCAATTATGTAATTCAAAGTGACTGCATTTTGCAGTGATGAATTTCGATTAGGAGAGGAGCATTTATCTAGCTATGGCTTCAATGAAATTGGTGTTTGTTACACCAGCTGGACCTTCTCAAAATCACTGTTTCAGTATCTGCATTTCGCCCATTTCTCTTCCCAGATGGAGGCAAAATAGGCGGGGTCTTTGCTATACGTGGCTAACTGGACACGACAACGGTCCTGGTATAAGGACAGTTACTCAGGCAGGGCTTGGCAGATATTCAGGTTCTATTCACGGGAGCAGGTCTAAGAAGACATGGAGGCGAAACCCTTCTCGAATTTCACAGGACGAGAAAAATGTAAAGGAACTGGTAAGCAACATGCAATTATTTGAAGGTATTCCTAATTGAAGTTTTATTCACGAAGGCGCTTCAGTCCGCGAATATAATAGCTTCTTTTGAGAGTATTCACGTTCCATAAAGATGTGGCGACAGAATTTTTGGTATTGCTATGCCTTGTGTAAATCTCCGGCACATTATTTGTGAATGTCACGCTGTTATCCTTTAACATGCTTCTTTGATATTTACTTTATTTGCTCATTTAAGTGCAAAATTATGCAGAACAAAGTAGAAGAGAATGGTGCACAGTTGCGAGGAGCGTATGGAGATGATGTCAATGACGATAGCTCAGTTCAATGTAGCAACGAGTGTGAAGTTAGCGAGAAACACATGGTTGATCAGTTTCATTCAGATGGAACACCAGAGAGTAATTTGTATGAAACGCAGTTTAGTTACTCTGACCCCACAATCGATCAAGGGGAAGAAAGTAACAATTCTAGTGAGGAGCATGATGACCGTATACTTGAGACAGGAGGCGATCAGTCTGATGCAAATTTAGAGACTTCAAGTGTGCTACCAGAAGACCATAATGTTGACAGAATAGTTGTATTGGACGGCAGCGGTTACGAAACACAAAGTTTCGTCAGTTCAGATTCCGAGGACTCTGAGGTCCAACAAGATTATGACAAAAAAGCAGAGAGTAGAGGAACTGTAGACGATGAAAATTTGAAGATCACAAACTCATCGGTGCTGAAAGTAAAGGACACAGAAACAGCCAGCTCGCGAAATATTATGCAGGCCTTCAGGAAGCAAACTGCAAATGAGGATTATGGAGAATCTGAAAGACCTAGACCCGGTATTTCGAAACCGTCAATGCAACGACGAAGCAGCCGGGGCAGGAGGAAAAATATGCCGAGTCAAAGTTCAGATGAAATACCTGTTATGCTTTATCCAGAGGAGGCTGCGCCTGTTGCAGCAACTATACTGACAAATCCTGAGGTATTCATGAATCCTAGTGAAGTTTTCTCTTCAAATTCAGATAATGTTGAAGTTGAAGAAAAGGCCAGCAAACTGCCATCGAATAGGTCCAGGTTGAAACCGTACGATCGGAAAGTCACGACTCGCGGAAAGCAGCAAAAGCTACAAATAAGAGGTGAGATTTTGTTTACTTTTCTGGCACCATTTGTCATTAGATCAACGCAAGAGCTTAGTAGTAGCCTTTATTTAGCATCTTAATTTTATGTTTGATTTCATGTTGGTAAAGTGTTTGACTAAGGTACGGGCACGTGTGCTTTTTGCAACCAGTTTGATTATATTCGCTCTATGGATCCTTAAGGGTTCAGTCTTAAAGGTATAAACTGTTACATTTATGATGTTGATTGATGTGGTAGACGTGTATGCAATCGAGTAAAGATTGTCGTTTTACTGAGACGAAAGTATATTTTTTTAGGTAATGTACCTTCCATGGATACCGCTTGGGATAGAAATCCGCCATCAAAAGCAGAGCGACCTGCACGGATATCTGGTTCGGTGGCAGCTGATTCTTCAGGCTCAGGTTCATGGGAGTCTCTACATGAAGATGTCTCTGCCACTGGACAATCATTGCGACTTGATATGAACGACACTAACTGCCATATAAAGCAAAGCAGCAAGAAAAGCAACGGCGTTGCAAGATTGCCCCGGCTTGTACGACCAAAGCGACTAAATGATCCATTATCTCAGCTATCCAAGCTTGAGGGGTCTGCAGCATCTGCAGTCAGTAGCGAGAGTTCCGTAGCTCTTGCAAGTTCTGCCACAACTAATGCTGAAGCTCAAACTTCAATTCCGCTACCCCTAAAACTTGTGACGGCATTAGCGTCAAAAATATCTGAGCTTCCTTTGAAAGTAGTCACAGATGATCCAGCCAAAGTTGCGGAAACCTCCAATATCTTCCCGGAGGTTGTCAAGGAGCTACCTATAGCAGCTGAGCTTTCAACCGTTGCGTCTGAGTTTCCAGCGAAAGTTGTCGTAGAAACGGCACAAATATTGAAAGAACAGGTTGTGGATCCTGTTGTGGAGATTCTTCCAGATGCAGTTGTGGAGCAGGTGGGTGCAGTAGCTGAACAGGTAGCTGTGCTGCAAACTCAACTCTCTGGGACGGTGTCAAGGGCTGCAGTGCAGGTCAAGGGTGTAGGGCAGAATATTGTCAATCAATTTACTGATGGCGTACATGATTCATTGATAGACCATAACACCTCCATACTACGGCTTCAACAACAGGTGCCAAAGTAGTGTGCACCAAACTCACGAATATGGGTTGAAGCATCTATTGTTATTGTGCTCGGTGCAGTTGATACTGTTGAATATCAGTGCACTACCTTGTAGATACCTATATGGATTAGGACGTTCGTTTCATGCTATAGTAGTTCTCTTGCAATATCGTTCTTCGTTTTCTCTGAAAAGTGGCGTCATAGATTGGTCAATCCACCCAGAAATCATGAGAGTAACATGAAAGTATACAACTTTATGCACTTGCCTAATCATCCATTCTGAATCTAGTGTATCTATGCAATTCATCAGGTGTCGAATCAAGTGGACCAGGTTTCAACCAAGGTTTCTGAGCAGGTCTCTGAGGTGTCGAACCAGGTTATAGAGTCGGTCTCTAGTACAGCCGCTCAAGTATCCGAAACTGTAACGGCAACTGTTTCAGATGTATCGGAGACTATGAGCACTACAGCTGCCCAAGTGACAGAAACAGTTCAAGCCACAGCAACGGCAGTGTCATCAAAGGCAGCTGAAGTTTCAAGCTCAATTGTAGACTTCCTAATAAGCGATGACGATGACACCGACAGCGATGACGAATTTGAGACATTCAAAACATCCGACTCACCTGAGTTTCGGGGCATGCAGGGCTTAAACAATTTTCACATATTGCAGCAGGATAGCGGAATATTCTCTGAAATCTATGACTTCTATATCTACATGCTTAAGAAGCCTTTGCCTGAATTCGCATGTGCAATGTTTGCGGCACCCGTTCTTTTGAGTGTCGTCTTCACATTCTTGTACTTGCCTGATGTGAAGGGGCTGGCCTTGGATGATACAGCTCGTAGTTTTTTTTCTTCAGATTCACCTGGTAAGTCGCTTGCTGTCATCGTTTCTAATATCATTTACACTTTAATTTGTTTCCTAACGGTATGTTGCAGTGGTTATTTATTGGTTCTGGGGTTTCATTTACAACATCACACCAAGGGGTTGACTGTAACACGTTTCAATCTGGGTTTGTTGGACATGGGTGCTGCATAACATTACATTGTGTCCTATGCAGTTTCTCAGTGTCGATATGACCGAAAAGCATTGAATGAATCTTGTGCTAACGGTAGTGTTTTCATTCCCTTTATTTTTGGTTTAACAGGAGAAGCGACCGCAACAGGCCTTAGTTTATCATGGGACACATTGTTTGTAATCTTCATGTTTAGTCTCTCTCTTTCTACTGGGTTGCAGCCAGAGATAGCCCCCCTCTCTCCTTATACGTTGGTGCTTGCCAACGTCAACGCACTTTTCGCTCAGCTCATCTTCGTGTTTCTTAGTGGTGCAGGTAATCACAGCTTAGTTTAGTAGTTTCTTCATGTGTTGTCGCCTATGAGCTACTGATGTATTTTATGTTAATGATGCACAAATGCGTTTGGAGAACACCAATTGATTCCTGTGCGTTGCAGTGTTTGCAAGGTTGTCGCAGCCTTCACAACCAGTAAGATGTTCGACAGTAGCATTAGTATGCCCATCTCTTGCTCAGCGTAAACGGAGGGTGGATAGCTCAGCCACCAAGTAAGGACTTCGATTGTATTTTGTGACAACTTTCTGATTTTGATTTTGTTACTGTTTGATGAACTTTCGCGTTCTATTTGCAACGACTTTCTACTTCCCGTGAGAGCATATTTGTGTCAGAAGGTATTGGGTTAGCATTTTTTGAACTTATTTCAATTATACAATTTTACAAAAGTAGATGCTAGCATGTAAATGTTCCTGAAAATCGCTCATACGCTTTCTCTTGATCCATTGCAGAGTTTTGATGGCAAGGTATGTTTTGGCTGGGCCTCAACCCTGTGAACTTGTTGATGTCAAAGTTGACTTGACTTACAAGTACAACACTTTAACAAGATCTGGGTCTTTCTTCCGTGCCACTCAATCTTTGAAGCTGGTAACAATTCCACAATCGCCATGATCGTGCTTTTTCATATATATTACATTGCTTTTCGTGTTTTCTTGGTTTCTTTTTCTCTTAATGTTAACGAGGCACAAGCAACATTGTACTCCAGAGCTAAGAATTTCATTGCGTTATCATGGGGTGGTACATGGCACCAGGTGCGGTCTGAAATTGCGTACTTAAACCACGGGATGCTTGTTCGTCACATCATAGATGAAACCAGTCCGTTACACAGAAGAACACCTGAAATGCTCCGCCGTGAAGATTCCATTTTTACTCTAAGTGTTGTAAGTTTTGGTCAGAATCACTGCATTGAAATTTGAGCTTCATGCTGGGGTGCTTTTTTTTGCCATCTATTGGATATCTTGAATTTACTGGTGACCAGGTTACGAGGCTGTCATTCTGGATTTGAAGTAAAATTCATATGGTTTTAAGTTCTAATAGTCAAGTAACGCATTGCAGGTGGGACTGGAGAGATCATCAATGCAATCTATATTCCATGTACAACACTACTGTGTTTGTGATAATCACGTGATTTGGGACGCAGAATTTGAGGACATGATGCTTATTAACAAAAAGAATAGGCGTATTATAGACCACAGCAAACTTAGCCATTGGCGTTCTGTATGATCTAGTCTTGACTAAGGGGGAGCTCACGTTAGAAATATTTCTATGAGATTAATCTTCTAGTTAATTTTTCCTTGAACTCTATTTTTTGATAATTTAAACCAGATAACCCTCATCGTGGTTGGACTATAGTGATTCCGCTTGATGGGCTTAGTTGCACCAAGGTCTGCATTGAATTCTTAGTGGAGAGGATAACAAGGCTAAGCCTCATTTCAGATTCTTCCGGACTGCAATATGTTGCAATATCGATTGTAATTATATCAACGTTAGGTGATTTAGAACTGATACCAGAACACTAGTTAAAAATTTGTGATTACTTTGAAGTCAAATTTGTAACATGGTCATTGAATGATTAAAGTAACAACTAATTCAGCATAATGATTGGATCGGTCTAAAAATACAATTTGACACATGTTTTTGTATTTTTAATAGCCATGATTATATTTTATTTCTAATTTCCATTTCTAATAGCCATGATTATATTTTATTTTTACTTTCTAATTGTAAAATCAGAATGGCCATACTTGCACAATCATAACTAATCTAGATAAATTATTTTATAAATATGAATACACTTTTATGAATCTTCATAGCATGATTTTAAATAATTTTTTAAATTTTAAATGATTAAAAATTATTTCTATTTGAATACAATATAATGTTTAATATTATATTTAGTTATAGTTGTAAAAAATATGTCTAATTTTATCACTAACTCCAGAAGTTTCTTTTTTGAATAGATCCATTTCTCATGTATCTACAAGTATAAAAAAATAAAAAAAGACTCATGAAAGTCTTATCGTCTATTAATAAGAATAATACGTGAGAAATATAACAATTTTTGAACATATAAGATACATAGAAAGAAATTAAAAAAGAAATAGCAATACAAAACTAAAAAAAGACATGGCTATATTTAAAAAATAAAATATAATCATCCACAAATATAACTTACAAGTCATGTAAGTTAGAAGAATATTGATTGTACACATGGTAAAGCAATAGGTTTACTGCCATTCTAATTTTTCATTTTGTAATTGTTTAAATCAAGTTGAATGATTATAATTATGCTTTAAGCCTCACATCAATTTGAAACTTTACATAAAATGAAATCAAAATATGAGATTTTTTCAAATTAATCATAAGAGTTATGTAGATTTTTAATAGATTGTATAATTACTTAGTTAGTTATAAAAAAACACTCAATTTTAGTTAGTAAAGACAATATATCATATATAAATCTACCCAAAATTCTAACATTTTTAGACATATTAAAACATTTGAAATTTAAAACAGCTTAAGTAGATAGTTTGTTTTATGATAAGAATAATTTGTTTAAGAAAAGAAAAATGCTTTTATTTTTACATATTTAAGTAAATCGTGCGTGAAAAAATTGATTTACTTTTAAAATTACACAAGTTGTCTAAAATAATATAAAGACAAATCAAATAATTTTACAAAGAAACACATTAAGCTTCTTCAATTACACCAAATTAAATATTCTCTATGTCCTTTATATATTTTTAAAATTTTAATTCTTAAAATTAGATATAGATTTTTAAAAAAAAATCTAAATATCATTTTTTTAATAATTAAATTATTATATATCTCAAAATTTAAGGAAGTATCATTACCAATAATGTTTTAATTAATTCTTAATAATCCAAAATTAGATACATGTATAATGTAATACAATATATACATAAAACATAAATATATGAATACCAAAAAATCTGTATTCTTTATAAATACAACCTAAAATGATGCACAATGAAAACAAAAAGAATGCTATAATTTTTTTACGGATACAAGTCAAGAAAAATTGAATTATTTATGTGCATACACATTTTTTTTTAAATAACAATTTCATTCTAATTTTTTTTTCCACTTTAGAATATAATTCCCATCTTGAATAGGTGCAAATTGAAGAGATTCTTTTTTAAGCAAATGTACTGGCTTTATTAGCACTTCCTCTCTATAACCCGATTCTTCAACTTGTATTGCCCAAATCCACTAATGCTAGATGTAAAAAAACAATTTCCTCATAGCAACATCCTTACTAACCTTATTGAACATCTCCTTATCAAATTTGCTTTTTCATCAAACGTATTGTTCAAAACTTCATTAGTTTTCACAAGTTTTGCAAAAAATGAGCATCGTCACAACAAAGACCATCACAAGAAGAGGAATGCATTTGCCGTTTGTGAAGCGGACTGCCATTGATCTAGGATCCGCAACAGCTGCAATAGAAACTGCATCTGGAAATTGGGGCTACATTTGAAAGCTCCAGTTCAACTCAAACATGCCCACCGTGCCATGTAAAAATGTGCACTTCACATCATATCAGATGATCTCCTTTGATTGGTAATGCTGGCCCAGAGCAAGAGTCTAGATGTTTTGCTTTTGTGTATGAGAAAGATAGAAATCGTCCCGATCTTGTGAAAGATAGAATCGGTGATTGTTGTGTTTGATGGACAAGGCTGATTAATGGCGTTGTTGCAACTATGAATGCTGGATCTCCTCGGTGGGGAGGGAGGTTTGGCGTTGCAGTGCTCGGGTCTTGAAAGCAGGGTGGAGCGTTGGAAACTGATCCAGCTTTGCAGTTACAGTCGCAGTCGACGTTGTCGATTTTCTAGAAATCGCCCCAATGCGCTCCAGTGAGGTTCCCGATCCAATGCGCTGCTCCCATATACTTTCTGCTGTTGTGAGTGGCTTTTGAATTGTGGGTGTCGTTGAACCGTTTGTCCTGCGAGGTGCTCAGGGAAAGTGCCAATCGTTTATTAGTGATCATAAGGCAGGATGTTAGTTTGACTGTGCGAAGATGTTGTTGCAGAGGTAATGACCAGGAATTCTGCGAGAGGTTCACCTTTCAAGAGTCCCTTCTTCCATCTTGACTTGAGCTGATGGTGATGGTGACGCACCCTTGGGACTTGAGGTGTAGGAACGGCGTGACGCATCGATTCGCTGACCGAGGCGGGATTTGAAATGGAGTATCAGGCTGCTGCTACTTGGAGGAGTAGCTTCATTCGCATCGCTTGCACTTGACGCTGCGCTCACCTTTAGCCTTTGCTTCGCGTCCTTGTGCCATTGTCGCATCACCCGCTCCACATTCTTTGATAGCACCGCTTTCTTGTAGCTGGTGCCCATCTGAGTCACTAGGGCATATAGCGGCACCGTGCTGTAGCTGGAGAAGAGCAAGACAACCAATCTACACAACCAGGTTTACTCTCAAATGAAAATTTGGTCACCTGAGCATTCAACTACAAGAGCTCCAGAGGACGCTCAGAATTTCAAGCCTAAGATTAGGTGATTTGAAGATGGGCATACCCAATTGCAAGGCGGCCGAAGATATAGCCCCTGTTGTTCTCCAGAAGGCAGGATTGGTACCCGAATTGCCACTGAAGACGCAATCTAAGGGGTAAGTTGTATCAACGACGATGATAGTACCAATCAAAGAATGAATGCCACAGAATGAATTTGATGTGTTGCTGCATCGAGCACTACTCGGGGCATGCGAGGAACGGCGGTTGCATTTTCATGAGTGGGAAATGTACCACATGCCAGATGAAGGTGGCCAACTCGAATGCAGTTTCGAAGAGAACCAAGTGGATGATGGAGAGCAAAAGCTTCGGCCGGTTAAACCAGAAGAGCTGGTCACGCGGATGCAGCAAAACGCCCACCAAGGGGGCTGGAACGCCAGTATTCTCCAGCGCGAGGGTGGCTACCACATGCTGCAGCTTCGTTCCTATGGCGAAAACCACCTATGCATCCACAACATATTAGTTCATGAACCAGAAATGCTTCTGCTCACGATATCGCTACGGGAACACGCACGCGAAGGACGATAGAAATCTAATTGCAGCACTCACCACTACGGGCACAAGCGACGTCCAAAAATGCAGCCGGGTCCCTGTTGAATTCGATTGCCACGTTCCAACAGCACGATGCGGATTCAGTTTTGTCGTGGAGTTCAAGAATGCATCAATCAACACAGCGAGTGATACGTCACAGCAGAGTAATTGAGGAGTTTGAAATGGGATACTCGATATCCTTACCGTCAACGTTGAGCAACCATATGAGGATCACAAACGCCCATAGCCAAGAACTGGAAACAGAGAAGAATAAGAAGAATCACATCCTCTTAGTCCAGACATAGTTTGAAAGCACGTAACCAGGTGAATTGAACTAAATTCAAAGCTGGCGTTCGATTGAAATTGATCATGGATCCTGTGCCGTTACCTGATGCCCACAATGGTTTGAAATTCATCTTCTAGGCTCCGAACCATATAAGCGTGGAAGTCGTACAATTCTTTATGGTTATGTGCCTGCAAACGGCATGGGTCAAGAGAGAAAGAATGAGTGAATTTCTCAAACATAACTAGACCTCGTCCTGGACAATGTTTAGATCACTTACAGTAATGAAGCTGAGACGAAGAGCCGGGTAGTCTGCGCGAGGAATGTACAGATCCTGAACGAAGCAAACCTGAGATTACGAACCATAATATCGAAGAGAGAATTGTCAGGTAAGTTGTAATCGTTCGGCAGTTGCAAGATCATTGGTACTGTGATTTGATGATCTACATTCCTTGCAGAAAACTGCAGATGACTATTCCCCTCAAGTGACAAACTTGTCCAGACGAGAGGACTTACCATCCACACGATGAATCTTGACCTGCTCCTAGGCTTCGATGTGTGGTACCGCACAAGCGTAGACTGGCGAGTATACTTGATACTCTGCATCAACTCTGCGTGAAATCCATGTCAGTACCGAGCACACCCAACGATTTCGTGGATTCATTCTTCTTAGAACGGGATTAAGTGGGCTATAAGACAGATTTGTAAATTAGGTGCGAAATTGGGTGGATTTACTCACCTTCCGTGGTAGCTTGCTTCACTGCGTTGTGAGCTTCTTTCTCCCACTTTCTCCAGCGATACACCTGTCACGAAGCAGCTGGACGCTTATTTCGTGAACTCGCGTCTGGAAACTACAAGATTCAAGACTTTGCATGTGAATTTTTTTGGTTGCGTTGGTTGGGAGAAGACGAGACTAACAAATACCTTGATGAGAGCAAGGACCATGGTTAAGCATGAATAAATCACGTGGACCAGAGCCAGAACGAATATGAAAATGTGGAGCTGGTGGAGAGTGTTGGGGGAGATGAATGGCTCGTATCCCTGTTGAAGTTTCCACGACAGAAGAACACCATCGAAGGGCATGGAGTCAGTTACGATGATGAAAATTCTTTTGATTCGAAGCAATTTTTCTTGTGGGAAGTTTTGTCCAGAGTTTTCTGGTACCGGACTGCAACTGAAGCTGTTGGATCCCCCCGAAGCCAGAAGCCTCCTGTGATGTTCCTCCGGAAAATCATAATTGGTCGTCGGTTTCGCATTTGGTGTTGCGGTTGCTGTTGCATTCTTCCGCCTTTTTGAGACGCGGCATGGCGTCCATTTGTTGTAGGCCGAGGATGGCACGCAAACTTTCGACACCGGATCTTGCAATATCGTGATGGTCAGCGAGATAAATCCCATCAACATTAATTCTGCATTCAAAGGTATTCGGTCATCAATTTACATCCAGAATTCGACTATCACGTGGTTCGTGAATTAAAATTGACTCCCAGAGTTCAGGTACACTCAAGATGGAAAAGGAAGCATGGCATGGTCTTGGGAGTGTCGAACAACGTCTAAAAGAGAAAACTGGCCCTGATGTAAGCTGACTACTCACCATCCTTTATTTTCTCCAGGGCTGCGTGCAGTGGCTTCCGTTTCTTGTCCCTCAGATACTGCAACCACGACGAAAAACAGTGACATCCACCGATCACCGCAGGGCAAATTCAATGGTATCACGCATGTTCTGCTCGATTGATTGAAGCATTAGACAACTGCAATTTCCATTCGCCAATTTAGTAGGTGGAGAGACGTAGAAAGAGACATCACGACGTACTTGACTAAAGGCGTGCAGGGAACGGTCCACTGCTACGGAGATGAGGACGAAGACAGTGGCAACCGTGGCCAGTACCCACGATGGAGTGAACTCCAGCGTTCTCACTGAACTGCTCTACTTAGCCATGATGCATCGGGTAGCGCAACTTCCGTGTCTTCTAACTAACCAGATATTCGAAAGATCAGTTGCCTCCTCACGCACATTGCATACTGGTGTCGGTCTCCAAATGGCTACAATGGGCAACCTGATTCGACCTAAAAATCCCGAAATGTGAGCCCTCTCGACTGGGCACTATGTAGCCGGTGCCGCACATCCCCCATTGCAGTATCCGCATCTTCGAACGGATTCTAGACTGATCAATCGAGTTCACGAACTTGAAAAGCGACTTCCCAGCTCATCAGTCTCGGATGGAGTCGTTGTCCAGGTTTGCGGTGCCGATCAGACCATCAACACCACATAATTGAACAGTCCACACCAAAAAATTCGCCGCAGAGTCGTATCACCCTCGGAAATCAAGCATCATCATTAATTCGCGCAATATGTTTTAGACCACAACATGCAATAGGAAATTTACAAATCGGCTTCTGATCAGGCAATCAGACAACCGTGAAGTCCCCAACGAACAAATCTAATGGAGCAGACATAAGGCGATTAACTAGTAAGCACCGCTGCATCAGATCACATCTAGCAGCCGTCGAACAGAAAACAAATGTCTATCAGCTTGCTTTTAAAGCAAGGTCTGCTTCAAGCACCCACAGAAGCGTCCGCATGTTGTCGACGGAGTTCCGAATTTGCACGCCGAGAAGTAGTTTAGTAACGGATCCCTGTCAAGCACTACCACCATTACTTCAGCATCCTAATATTCTACTCGAGCCATAATTATAAAAGTGCACACTCGGAGGAACTGCCGTGTTTTCTTGAAGATTTTCGGGGCCAGCTTTCCAGGACCAGAGGACCCAATCAAGAGACTTATGTCTGAACAATCTCATGGGTCTCCCAAAAAAAACCAGCAGGAACTCTCCTGCACTGCTCGCCAGTGCATTCCCAGCCTCGAGACCAGAGTCAAAACAAGCGAGATCGACATCGCATCCATTCTTGTCGAGGTCACGCCGGAACAACTACGATCATTCCCGGGGCTTTCTCCGCCTGATGTGCCCATTCTCAACACCATTCCCTGCTCCACTTCGACGATGGAATCTGCGCACGTGTTTCCACCATACGCAGTTGATCCATGCAGGTACTGTTGTAAGCGATCTCCGCGCCACGATTAGATTTTACCTGCGCCTCCCACTCGAAAACGCCAACACGGAGGAATGGTCAGATATTGGAGGTCTCGATTACCAAGGCGGTTGATTCTTGTAGCCACGAGAATGTGAGACGGAGCTGGAGCTTCTCGCACCTTCGTAATCGTTGGGGTTTCTCGGCGTCGATCTGAGTTCGATGACGATCGGAAGGCTTTTTTCTAGACGCCAAAGCGACGCTCCGCCGTGATGGGAGCGGGCCAAGGGGCCGGATCTTCATTGACTCTTTAGGATTTGGTCGACGTTCGGAAGAACAAAAATGGAAATGCATAATTATAATTAGGAGAATATTAAATAGACCCATGTTTTTATTAAATAGTAATCATGATGACTGTAGTTGGTTTTTATTGATTGCAGATCCAATAGTGGAGAAATGAATTTATTGATTGTAGATCCAATGGTGGAGAAATGAATTTAGAGGCCATTTTTTTTTTACATATTGGTTAGGACAAGTGGGTTGATTTAATAAAAACTTGGGTCTATTAAACATTCCCCTATAATTATAATAATTATAATTAGACACGATGTTGGTTTTTACAATCTAACTATTTTTAAGTTCCAATCTCCAATTGGGAGCTCTCTATTATTGTGTGATTGAATGCTACATTGTATGTTTTAAATTCAACTTATTGGTTCTCTTGATATTGAAACTTTGTTAACAAGAAGTGACACAAGGTGCACAATGTATAGCTATTATAATCTTTGATTATGTTTAAGGTCATAAGAAATTTGCAATTTATTTGAAAAAATCAATACTTTATAATTTAAAAATTTATATTTCTTTGTAACTATGACTAAATTTTTTCATATTTTTTGTCTACTTGTTTCAAAAACATTGTACAAAATTTTACATTTTACATTCCAAATCTTGTTTTATTAAATTAATATCTAAAATTAGGACATTCTAATTTTAGAAAGTAATTGTTTATTTGTTTTTTAAATTGAATAAAAAAACAAAAACAGTAATTAGTTTTATTATGAAGAACAAGTTGAAATCTAACAACTATCTTCTATTACTAATAATTTATTCCTAAATTGATAAGTAGAAATTGTCTTTGTATTAGAAAGTTCTATATGACTTTGTAGTGCCATATATAAAAAGGTGTTGAATTATGTGGAGAATAAAAATCAATTTTTTTGAAAATAGAATTCTCATAGAATTTCCAACAAAAAAAAATTATAAGTTCAAAAGTTATTACAAGTGGAACTCTAAATTATTCTTGATTGTTAACTAAATTGCTATTTAGTTTTGAATTTTTTTTTTAATGTGCATGTAAATGTCAAATATAATAAGAATATAAATTGCTTCATTAATTACATTAGGCTAGAAAATTTATATCCTATATAATAGTAACCATAGAGATACATATGACAAGCTTGTGATTAAAAGAATCTTATAAAAGATGCAATAAATGAATTTAAAATAATTAAGTTTAATTCTTAACAACTTTTATATAACTTAGAAAGCTTATGTATTGTTAATACAAAATAAATTACTAAAAATATATTATTGTTGTTTATAACTAAGGTATTGCATCTAATGACAAAGTGGCTTATAGCCAAGTATCCTTGGTATAAAATTATTTAAAGATTTAATCTTGTTGTATTCACCTATGTAAATAAATCCTTAAAGTTTAAAAAGCAAAGCAAGTTATGGAAAAATGCTAAGCTCTATTTGTCATTGTTCCTAATAGAAGATAACAATCTATCTCAAGAACTATGTGCTTGTATATAAAAATTGATTACACAATTTTATTGTAACCATTCCTACACCAATTCAATTATTTGAAAGTATACATGTATTTTTGAAATAATAGAAGTACTATTGGTTTCTTTTTATTAGAATCTAAATAAATGAAAAATAATAAGTGATATTTGTTGCGGGAGCTTAAAAAAAACTAGACATCAAGCTCTTGATTATGCCAATTATTATATTTTATACAAGATCCAAGTAATATTATAGTTTATAAAACCTCATTTAAATAAAAAAATAAAAAAAAGAAAAAAAAAAGAGATAAGAATTTGATTTGTCATCTTTACAATTTGCTTTAGAAAATTTGTTCTTATTTACAATATTGTAGCTAGTTCAATGATTGACTCTAGTTATTATCATATCAACTACTTCTTGTACAAAATGTTACATGTATTTCAATAACCAAAAGCAAGTAAAGTAAATGTTAGTGACATTACAACTATTGCAACAAGAAATTTCCAATAATAAGTTGTTTGTAAAATATTTTTTATTTAATTAAAAAATAATTAGGATTTTTTATGCTTAGTAAGTTTGGCTTCATGCTTAGTTAATTAGAGTATTTTGTTCAATTATAATGGCAATCAAATCATAATTACAAAATTTTAACTTTACAAATTTATTTATGCTTATGAATTTCAAGAGTAATATATTAATAAGGCTTTCTAATAAAAAAAATAAGAAATTCAAATTAGACATAAATATTGAAGTCTTAGTTCTATAAGGGTTTGATTTGTGTAGATACAAGAATGTGAAATGGAGCTAGAGCTTTTTGCACCTCCATGATCATTGGAGTTGTTCAACATCAACATGAATTTGATGTTGATTGGAAGGCTTTTCTAGATGCCAAAGTGGCACTCTAATATGAATGCTTTGACATGATAGGAGTGGCCTTAGGAGCAAGATCTTCATGGATTCTTTTTAGGATTTGGTCGATGTTTGGAAGAACAAAAATGGTCATGCATACTTATGATTAGGAGAATATTAAATAGACCAATGTTTTTATTGAATAGACCTTTTCTTTATAAATTTAATAATCATAATGAATGTGGTTGGTTTTTATTGATTGCAGATCCAATAGTGGAGAAATGAATTTAGAGGCTATTTTTTTATATTTTTTATGATGGTTAAGATAGATGGATTGGTTTAGTAAAAAATTGAGTCTATTTAAAATTCTCTTATAACTATTAATATTATAATAAGACATGACATTGGTTTTTACAATTTGACTATTTTTTAAGTTCTAATTTCTAATCAATAGACCTCTTTTATTGTGTGATTGAATGCTACATTGTATGTTTTAAATTCAATTTATTGGTTCTCTTGATACTATTGAAACTTTATTAAAAAGAAGTAGCACCAGGTGCACAAAGTATTTCTATTGTATCTTTGATTATATTTAAGGTCATAAAAATTTTGTAATTTTTTTAGAAAATCAATATTTCAAAATTTGAACATTTATGTTTCTTTTTAATATTTATTTTTATGTTTTTTTCTATTTTTTAAAAAAATTGTAAAAAATATTAGATCTTAAATTTTAGATATTATTTTAATATATATATATATATATATTCATTTATTTATTTAAAATAAAATATTATATTTTATCCAAATATAGTCAAAGTGAAAGAAAATAAGAAGAAAATATAATAATAATATAAAAAAAACCAATAAAAAAATGATAGCATAGTTAATTATATTTAATTTTAAACTTTTCAAAGATTTTGGTTAATTTTTTCTTCTAAAAATCACTTTGTATAAGGTGTTATTAGGTAACATAGGGGGTATAAAGTATATTCTCTGATTTTATTATTTGTGATAAGTAATTCTAATTTTTGATTATAGAATTAAATAGAAAATCAAAAATATTAGTTAGTTTTATTATGAAAAATAAGTTTCATACTAACAACCATCTTCTTCAAATAATGATTTATTTCTAAGTTGATAAGTAGAAATTGTCTTTGTATTGGAAAGTTCTATATAATTTTGTAGTGCCATATATAAAAAAATGTTGCATTAAGTGGAAAATAAAAGTTAAATTTATTTAAATAGAGATCTTGTGGAATTACCAACAAGGACAATCCATAAGTCAATTTGGTCTTTGAACAAGTTCAAAAGTTACTACAAGTGGAAATCTAAATTATTGTTGGTTGATAATTAGGTTGTGATTTAGCTTTGCAAATCTGTTAATGTGCATGTAAATATGAAATACAAAAAGAATACAAGTTTCCTCATTAATTATTTTACACTAGAGAATTTATTCTCTATATAATAAAAATCGTATATATATATATATATATATATATATATATATGTGATAAGTTTTTGATTAAAATAATCTTGCAAAAGATATAATAAATTCATTTAAAACACTTCAGTTTAATTCTAAACAACTTTATATATATCTTAGCAAGCTTATATATTGTTAAAATAAAGATTATACTTTAAAAAGTATTATAGTTGTTTGCAACTAAAATATTGCATCTAATTGAAAAATAGCTTGTAGCCAAGTATCCTTGATGTAATAATATTTATAGGTTTTACCTTGTTGTATTCATCTATGTGATAAATCCTTAAAGTTTGAAATGGAAAGCAAGTTATGCATAGATTTATCACGCTCTATTTGTAGTTGTTTCTTATAGAAGACTACAATCTATCTTAAAAACCAAGTGATTGTGTATAGAAATTAATTGTATAATTTTTTTGTAACTATCCCTATATCAATTCAATAATCTGAAAATATAAATTTATTTTTGAAATAGTAGAAGTACTATTGGTTTCTTTTTGTTAGAATCTAAAGAAGAAAAAAATGACAAGTGATGTTTGTTGTCAGAGCTTAGAAAGAACTAGACATCAAACTCTTGATTATGTCAATTATTATATTTTGTACAAGATCCAAGTGATTTTATAGTTTGTAAAACAAGAAAAGAATTTGGTTTGCCATCTTTACAATTTGCTTTAGAAAATTTGTTCTTATATACAATGTTGTGGCTAGTTCAATGATTGATTCTAATTACTAATATATCAACTACTTTTTATGTAAAATTTTACATGTATTTGAATAACCAAAGGCAAATAAAGAATATGAAAGTCACATCACAACTATTACAATTGGAAATTTCCAATGATAAGTTATTTGTCAAATATTTTTTATTTAATTACAAAATAATTAGGATTTTTTTATGCTTAGTCAGTTTGGCTTCATGCTTATTTCATTAGATTGTTTTGTTTACTTATAATGGCAATTAAATCATAATTAAAAAAAATAACTTTACAAATTTATTTATACTTGTGAATTTCAAGAGTTATATTATGATAAGACTTTGCAATATTAAAATAAGGAATTCAAAGTAGACATGGATATTTACTTCTTTTTTCGGGGATTTTTATATTTTTTAATCTAAATAATTAAAGTTGAGATAAAAGATCTTTTTTTTTTTACTTAATGACTAATTTTATGAGTAATAAGTAGCAATAGAATAAAATTGTGTATGACATTGTAAAATTTTAAAATTTATAATATTTAAATATGATGTTATTAATTATATATGTTATTAATTTTAATTATATTTATAGTAAAAATATCATACAAGAAGTCAAAATAAATGACCAATGATAATATATAGATCTTTTAAAATATCAATTTTTTAGGAAAAAAATGCCAATTTTTCAACTTCTCTTTTTTAAAGAATGGCCATACTTGCACAATCATAACTAATCTAGATAAATTATTTTATAAATATGAATACACTTTTATGAATCTTCATAGCATGATTTTAAATAATTTTTTAAATTTTAAATGATTAAAAATTATTTCTATTTGAATACAATATAATGTTTAATATTATATTTAGTTATAGTTGTAAAAAATATGTCTAATTTTATCACTAACTCCAGAAGTTTCTTTTTTGAATAGATCCATTTCTCATGTATCTACAAGTATAAAAAAATAAAAAAAGACTCATGAAAGTCTTATCGTCTATTAATAAGAATAATACGTGAGAAATATAACAATTTTTGAACATATAAGATACATAGAAAGAAATTAAAAAAGAAATAGCAATACAAAACTAAAAAAAGACATGGCTATATTTAAAAAATCTTAAAGAAAAAAAATTAGCAATGAGAAAAAAATAAATTAATAATATTTAAATCTTTAATTTAAACTACATAATTACTAATTAAAGATTGCAACATCATTTTTTTGACGAATGTATAATAAATTTTATTTTTTATTTTAAAATATTACTTTTTATACAATATATCAAAAATCACAATTACATGTACTTATAGAAAATAATTAATAATCTATAATACATTGAATTCTTTACATACTTAAACTGCAATTATACACAGTGATAATAGAAAAATCTGAAAACACAATCTTACATCCTTGTTTACATAATAACTTTAATAATAAGCTATTGAATAGTAGTTTTTTTTAATTAAAAGAAAAAAACAAAATTTACATTGCATCTGTAATTTATTCATTATACAAACTAAAGTAAAATATTATTGGTTATTCTAACAGTAAAAGATTTTTATTTTATTTTATTATACTCATTTTTTCTTTACCAATAACCTCTTCTTAACATGATGTGTTTTTTGTGTCATCATATATGTTGCATTTACTTCCTAAAGTATTGAATTTATCAGTAACATTATTTCACAATTTAGTATAATAACCATGTAGTAATACATTGTGTAAAGAAAGTATGCCTCATCCAATACAAAACATGAATATTTTTCTTCGTTATTAATTTCAATAAGAAAAAAATGTCCCTTAAGATTTGATATAATATATTTTTTTTTATTGATTTCTTCCATTTCATTACGGCTATATAATAAAGATTACATATTATTAATATTACATTATAGATAGTTGAAATCACTAACATCAAATGTCTTTTATACAAAAGGTTGTTATACTTTATTTTTTTTGCAATATTGCAAAACGTGCACTTATTTTCTCATAAGAGGCATATTGAGTAAGTTTTTACATAAAAAATTAATATTATCACAAATAAAATTTGTAAAAATGATAACAATAATAATAATAAAGTATGGTATATATATATATATATATATATATATATATATTAGTATAAATTTTAATATTCTATAAAACTACAAATCAACATCATAAAAAATATATGCTAAAAAAGATTACTTAAATTAATCATAAAAACAACAAAGAAAATTTGAAGAAATTAAATCAATACACATTCTAGCTTTATAATAATAAATCCAACCTCTATTACACAATGTATAAGCAACAATGATTGACAAATCTTATATTATCTTTTCATTGCACTTGCTAATTCAATAAACAATCCTTTAATAGAAATATTCAAGTATATTTTTTAATTACTATATTTACAATGAGGTAGAACCAATATAATTTCAATTGACCTCTTTTGCCGTCTCATTAGATTCTCTTAAATTTTTGCAAACCTTCTTACTACTTATACAAAATAATTATTTTAGAAATTTATACATGATGCTTTATTAGATTTTTGCAATTCTCAAAATATTATGAAAATATTTAATTTGTCTATTTATCTCTACTCTACTTTGCTCTTGTACTATCTAGAGCTTTATACTTACTCACCAATGCCTCAATTTTGCACTTAGTGATATGTTGATTTGACAAAGAGATGAGAAGGATAAAAAATGTAATTCATTCAATTGTGCATGGTAGTGAAGAGTAGAAACAAGTTGTAATAAGGGGATTCAAAATTAAGATTTTTAGAAAACCATATAATAAAAATTCAATAGTGATATTTTCAAGATTACTCAAAATATCAAATCCAAATATCACCATTCAAACTTTATTACCATCTTCAAGTTTTTGAAGTATCACTTAATATTTTGGTGATTTGAAAAAGTCAAAGAGTGGTGTGGTATGGAGTCAAAGTAGGAAGAGAGTTAAGGCAAGCGACATGGTTTTTGATACTTTACTTGCCTTTCTTTTGATATTTAGATCTTGTAAGGTGGATGATTTGGTAAAGTATCAAGTGATATTTTAAAATGTCATGGAATACTTTACGGGTGAAATATCTTTCAAAAACCTTAAATTTGAATCTCCTAATAAACTAACTTGGAGGAAGAGTAGGTGAGATTGGTGTGTTGATTTGCTTCTCATGAACATGACATAGAATGCCTAATGAAGCAAATTTGAGTGTGAGAAATCAACTACAAAGGTAGAAATAAGTAGCTAGAGAATATTATACATTAGGAAAAAGTTAATGAAGAATTGAAAGTAAATCATGAAGAAAGATCAAAAAGAGAGATATGACATAAAGAGAAGTTTCTAAGGATGCCAAATAATAAAAGTGGATGTAGTATTTGTATTCTATTGACTACTAGAATTAATTTGAGATTTAAGTGGATCAATTTAATATCCTCCAAAAATTATTATCTAAGAGCATAGCCATCGTTGTTGCCAATGATGGCACCAATGGTCGTCCAAGTTGCCCCAACCTTAAAACAAGCTCCATTGTGGCTTGGTCATCGATCTCTGCGGCGCTGATTCTGATAAAACGGAGCATTTCCACAATAGCCTATTGTGGAAACAACTCTTATACCGGAGATAGGACTTGAAGTAGAGCTTGAAGGGAGCCACTGTAGGACGGGCAAGTAGAATGGCATGGCTTCTATTGGCCATAAGGGAGGATAGTTGATAGAAGCCCTTTGTTTTTTTTTTTTTTTTTTAATCATGTGAGAGGGGCTTCTCAAAAGGAGGGGGGGTTGGGAGTGGGGTCTTGGGGAGCCAGTGTAAGGCAGACATGTGGCGCCAGGCTTGACTTACGTTAGAGCCACCCTAGCCAATGAGCCATGCAACCACTACATCCACCTGTTTGTCGTCCCCGTTGGCACCAACGGCTGGCCATGCTCTAACAAACACAACTTCTCACTTGGACACCCCTATTGTATATTATCAACAATGGAACTTGCATGCAGTCCCTCAAAGATCCGGTGATGTGTGACCTGGATGAGCGGTCATCTCCCAGGGGCTTGAGGGACGGCGTATTCACTAAACCACATCGTGCAAGGCATTGTTGGTGCTACTGCTGCTTTTCACTAGTAGTAGTAGCAACGATTCTTCTTCTGCAGCTGCTTCCTCTTTGTATTTCTAGCACTAGTACCACCAGTATAAGTGATATTCTTTCTCTGCCTCCTCCATCTCAGCAAGCCCAGTGCCAAAAACCCCACCTCGGGACGAAAACAGAAGAAGAAAGAAAGAGAAGAAAGAACGAGTTGTGCTCGCTGCCTGTGTGCTTTCTAGCTAAAGCCCGCAGTCCCTGCATTGAGAAAACCAGTGGCGATACTGCGAAATCTGGGCAAAGGGACAGAAAAGCCCTCAGATCCATCCCTAGAGCTCACAAAAGTGCAGACCAAGTGTGTGTCTGTCGACAAGGCGAAGTTGAACAAGCAGGCCAGCCTGTGAACAAGCAATGCAAAGCTCTACTCCACCATCACAATGCAGGACGACACTGCAGTCACAAGGCACTGCCTTTTCCTTTGACATGCGCACTGCTGGTCTCTACACTTCGTGCATCCTTTGAGTATCCCAATGGCCCTTCAAACCAGTCACAGAGTGGTGCATGTGATTCATATGCTCGAAAGCAAAAAATCTGAATTATCTTCGAGAATTGGTTGGGAAGGGACCCAACAACTCTATGGAAGGAACAATTCGTCACACACTGCTCTTTTATTTTTATTATTATTCTTGTGAGGTTCAATACTGTTCTCAGGAAAAATCAACTTTTGCACATGGGGAGTTTTATATTGCCATTGTTGTTGGACAGGGTTAGTATAATGAACTTTTTTCTTAGCGTTGTGTATTGCTAAGCCCAAGGAGTGGAACTATCGAGATTGGGCATAATAAATAGCTTCAACTAGAATCTGTCTTTGCAAACACTTGAATTAAGATTAATATAGAGCAACTTTTTGTACATGATTGTACCTAACTTCCTAATAATATGGAAGATATCACTTCAATGATCTCGCTTTCTAAGCATTATTATTATAATTATTTTTCTTTGTATCTATTACATTGATAAATTGTTTAATGAGCAAAAAACATTTTTCTCAAAACTGAACAAGTGGAGAGTATCCTTCTTGTACTTTTACAACAAGTTATTTGTACACCAAGGAGCCAAAATATCTTGTAATAAACTATATTACAACCTTTTGCTACATATACTGAAAATCACAATCTTAACAAGGTTCTAAAAAAGAATTCTTTAAGTTAGTGGATAAAGTTTAATATACATTTTTTTTATTTTAATTTTTAAAATTTTTCTAATCATTTTGTGACACCAAACAGTTTTTTTTTTTTTTTTTTTTTTTTTTCTGAATTTTTTTTGAAGATCTTTAGTATTTTTTCAATGCTTGGCATAATTTTTTTTAAATCTAGAAGCAAGTAAAACAATCAGAAAGACCTCATCTAGTTTTTTAATTTTATATATGCATATTTTAGTGTATATGTATATATAAGAGTAAATTAAATATTTTAGATGTCAAAATATATAATATATTTATTTAATTTTGATGTAAAGATTATATGATATTTTATTATATTATATATTGTATATATGTATATATATATATATATATAAGTGTGTGTATGTATATATGTATGTGTGTTTTTGTATAAAATTAAATATATTATATTATTTATATTTTAAAAAAGAAGTAGATTAGATTTTTTGTTTTAAAAAAAATTACATATAGTTAAATTCTAAGCAATAAAGTCTAATTTTGGATCACATAAAGAGGTGTCTAAAACTTGAATTTAAACAAAAGTATTTTAAAAAATATTATACTCATGTACAACTAAGAATTATGACAAAAAATTTAAAAAATATATGTTTTCATAAGATAAAAAAACTACTTAGATGGCTATCATTAGATTTAAAGACCTAAGAAAATATAAAACACAAGACATGTGTCAACATAACCAAGAATAAACTTGGTCTTATTTTTGTATTTATTACCTAATAAAAAAAAGATATTCAAATGGTTTGTAATGATTATGAGAGCTTGAAATTTAAATATCTACATTGTAAGATACATCCATAGTAGCTTCTTAGATACAAAATATTACTATAAGAATTTGGTACATCCACATGGTATATGCAAAGACACATGTTAATCCAATTTGTATTTAGAAAGTTTAGATAATATTTTGTAGGAAGGTATTACTTATCTTGTTTATTTTTACCTGATTTAATTTATATCTATTTCATTAAATAATTTAGGAATTCATAAAAAGAAGTGCATTCACTTACTATTTTTCGAGAAAATCTTGTATTAGTATAATTTCTTTGCATGTCTACAAATCTTGGTTTTGTTAA
The DNA here is from genome assembly GCF_059467195.1 of Physcomitrium patens. NCBI lineage: Eukaryota > Viridiplantae > Streptophyta > Bryopsida > Funariales > Funariaceae > Physcomitrium > Physcomitrium patens. The sequence continues at coordinate 8,484,906 of NC_143435.1, forward strand.
AATGTTGTTAGGCTAAAATTTGGATTGTTCTTATAGCCTTGATATATTTATTGCAAATTATAAGAGATTATATAATTGATACTTGAATAATTTATTTTACAACAATAATATTTCTAATAAAATTGAAGTGTATAAAATATCATTATTTTAATCCTTATTGTAACCTTAAAATAAACTCTTTGTTTTACCTTTTTTGTTGTGACACAATAACAAGGTATACTTAATGTCCTTTTCTATCATGTATGGTCAATTAATTTTTGCCAATCGATGCTAAGTCTAAGCTAAAATTAAGTATTGAAATGATTTCTATTATATTTACTGTTATTATATTTTTATTATTTTTGTTTTAAATTTATTGTAATTTAGATGTTAATTAATTTTGAATTTTTCTTAGAATAAAGATATTTTAAGCTATTTTTATTTTTTAAAATAAATTTTTTAAAAAAAGAAAGAATTTGTAAAAAACAAAATTTTAAAAGATCATTTATATCAATATATTAGAGACCAAATCCTAAGGTTTCTATGATTTTAGCTTTAAAAAACAATTATACCTTACACAATTATAAGTCTTTATAATGTCCTATATAAAGATTAGATGGCCTAATTTAGGTGAATTATTTTAGTAAACCACTACATAAAAAATATTATATTTTATGTAATAAAAATAAATAAATAAATATAATCTTGATTAATCATGCTTTATAAATAGAATAGAATTCATATTTTTCATACTCCAGAAAATATTTATTATGTAACATACAAAAAACAAAGAAAAAATTATAATTTTTTTTAAGACTTTTTTTTTGTTGGTTTTAGGATGAATATAGTACGATATATAGTTATAGTTTTTAAATTTTTTTAAGAAATAGAGAACTAAAAATAAGCTTAAAAAATTATCAACTTATATCATTATACCATATTGCCTTGTCTTTAGCTAGGTCCTTAACTATTGTTTAGAATACTTTGTATGTTATGGAATCTCCAATAGAGATTTTATCTTTTGATTTTCTTTGTAGAATTTGATAATATGGTTGAATCTTTGAGAGTTTTAAAATTATGTTTTTCTTTTTAAACAAGATATTATACTTAATAATTACTTTTAATTACTATTGATATTTTGGTTTTTTTCAAAATTATAATTTGTTTTCTACTTTTTAAGTTATTTTTTCTCATTATTACTATCTAGTATTTTTCTTTTTTAAGTATTTTTTCACAATCATAAAATATCACATAAAGATATTTTGTGTTATTAAATTAATTTTATTTTTTTTATAATTACTTTTATTTATAGTATTTTTTCTAATTTCTAATATATTTTTTCTTTTGAGATATTTTTAGAATTATATATTAGGTTTACTTACCTTAGGTCTTATTTAGATGATTTCTAAGATTTTCTATTTCATTAATTTTTCTTTAGCAACTCTTGCTTATTCTTTGATTTTTTTTTCTGGATAATATTTTAAAATATGTTTATACTATATTTCTTATAAAATAAATTTCATTTTTTTGGATCTTCAGACTTTTTAGAGTTTAAAGTCAAGCTTCTAATTTGTAAAAGGATTTATTTAATAGAATTAATTGGATAAAAATAATTAGCCAATATAGTTATATTCTTATTAATCATCTTTTAAAAAAACCTACCATTATTAATATTTTATAAATAAGAATAAAGTTTATTCAATCTTATTAGATAATATACTCTATTTCTTTGCTTATTTTATAAAATGTTATCTATATTATCAATATAAATACTACTTCATTAGATTCAAGAGTCATTGATTTATTTCCATGTCAATCATTTTAAAGTAATTTTTTTTATTATGTATGGAAGATTTTCCTTTATTTTATTTTTATCATACTTTAATAAGCTTTTAATTGGCATCTAAAATTATGATTATAATTTCGAAATTATAATTCATTCTATCCATGTTTTGAATCCTTCTTGCATTTGTAATATCAAACATGAATAGAATGAATTACAATTTTTAAAAACACTATTTGAGAATATATGCATTAAAAATACCATCAAATAGTATTTTTAAAAAATAGTACATCTTACAAGTTTGTCAAGTAGAATAGCTTTAAGAGAGACATGTTAGAGACTTAGTTTAATCAGATTGAACTATAAAATAAAATATCTAATTTTTACATATAATTTAATGACGATTATTTTAATTATTTAAATCATATTCAATTGACACAATTCGTTATTAAATTATATGTAAAAATTAGATATTTATCTTATAGTTTATATAAAACTATAATAAGTATAAACATTAAAGTTACATAATTAATTTTATTCTTATGTAACTATTTATTCTTATTATTACTAGTTCTTATATATTTTTAATTTTCTTTTATCAAACAAGAAATAGAATAAAAGCCATCAATCATACATATGAATTTTTTTATCAAGCATAAATACTATTAAGAAAACATGAATTATTAATAGAAGATGCAAAGAAAGTTGTAAAATTCAAGATTTGAAGGCTCTTAAGATTTGAAGAGCCTTCAAATCTTTTCTTCTAAGTGTAGATATTGTGTGCTTAAAATTAACTATAGTATTTTTTTTTTGGCATATCAAAAGATGTAACATATGATTATAAAAATCGAATTGTAACAATGCTAAATATTAATCAAATTTTATTAACCAAAAAATGTGTATTGTTTTAATAAACCTCAAATTAGATCTTAGAAATCATTTTTATTACTTTAAAAAATATAAAAGTTAAGATCATACATCACAAAGATATATTTACAATAGAATTTTTTTTTAACTTACTAATATTTATTTTTATAATATCTATATTTATCTAATCAAGTTCAAATTCACAAGAGTTTTTCTTGCTTTAATTGTAATACATAATTTAAGAGCTAAATTTAATAGCGACTTAAGAAACAAATATTTATATTTCAATCTACAAATTACATATATCTAAAGTTTTGAATTTTATGAAATTTGTAAATAATCAAGTTACAATCAGAATATTTAGATTAGATATGTAAACAAAGTCATGATTTTAATTTATGTTGATGGTTTGTACGTACTTCCAAATAATATCATAAGATATATATATATATATATATATATGTATATTTTAAAACCTCTATGGAGTATGTTTAAAATGAGAATTTTAAAATTATGAAATGTACATCAATACTACATTTGACAAGAGATAAAAAATAAAAATAAAAACTAAGTTGTCAAAGATTTGCCAACCAATTTACATCATTAACTTATGAAAAACAAAATTTCAAATGGATGTATGTAGAAAAGTTTGTTTTCATTCTTCTTTGAGATCATGTGTGCAGTGGTTAAGTTGTGGATTTATCTCAACTTAAACCCTCATGTTATAATATTCCTAAACTGGGTGCATGCGATGAAGAGCCAGATCATAGTAAACGTTATAGAATAATATATGTAATTTGTATTCAGAAAGTGCTAGTTGGTTTAATGTCAAGTCCTACTATAAACCTCTTGTTAGCAATCCTAATATTCAACTGCATTTGGTGCTAGATTTGCAAAATTACTGGTACTTTAGTACTGTCTATGAATGCTTTCTGCAATGTTTGAAGCCATTTTGAGATTAGTATATTAAATGTGTGGAGGTCAGGATCTGGTTGTCAAGTATGATTTCATTTTAGAGGATCTCAGTACAGGTATTTAATTGAATACAAAGAAATTATATTTTTGTTAAAGGAGGGCAAATTGTCATGATTTGTAATTCATTAACAGCTAAATTTGAAGATATGAAGAAATAAGTTTTGATTGATTGGTTATCAGAATTAACTTATATAATAAATCAATACATGAAAATTTAAAATAATGCAAATAGAAATATTGAAATGAGTAAGTTTAACACTATGTGAGTAAAAATATTATTTGTTGATGTAGTAAGAACCTTACAAAAAATTGAATGGTTATGTTATGACATGAGAAAAAGATTGAAAGCAGATATGACAATTGTTTTTTTTATAAGCTGTATTTAAGAAAAGTCATAGATATATATATATATATAATCAATTAGTCAGAGTTTCTTAGAAAGATCTTAAATGAAAGTGAATTAACCTTAATAAAGATTTTTTTCCAAAATTTTAATATACAACAACTCGTTGGATCATGTTCATTGTTTAAAAATACATAACAAAAGTGTAACAGAGATGGGTAGATATAACCTTTCTTTCTTTTTTCTCTTTTCTTGAAATCATATATATATATATATATATGTACTGGTATAAGCCTCATTTTACTGGGCTTCAGTTGTTACAAAAGAGAAGCTGGTGAATTTCATCTTCGAGAAGAATTAGGAATATTAGCATGATGAAGTTGAAATATTGGCATTAGGTGAAGTTCACTATGAAGTTCTTTAAGACTCCAAAGTCTCCTATGACAGCCAAAAACCTGGAAAACCATCAATGGCTCCTGAAACATACTACGCACAGCAAACTGCATGGGTGCAAGTTGAGAAATGTCCAGTTGTAAAATTATCACGATTGTCCATGAATCCAAAAACACACCATGCACAAGTGAAACTAGCTTATTGTCTTGATAGAGTGCACATCGGCTTCCAGTAACTTTTGCGGTGCAAAGAAAATTCTTTTCATGCACACAAGACCTGTCTAGCTATTACATAAAGCAGACGACAAGAGGCACACAACGCTCAATTTTGTATTGGATTTTTGTTCACAGACATTACATCAAAAATTAACCCCCGGACAAATCTCTAAAAAATTCAACCCGCATGCAAGTATCCCACAAGTTCATATGCTGCTACAGTTGGCAGTAGACAGCTGATCACGAGGTTTCCACAACAGGAACTCATGAAGCCATTTCTCAGCTTATCAGTCAAAACTTTGAAATTGTGAACGAATAACGATCCAGTCCGTTTACGCTGTCCCATGAAACTTTTTACCAGCTTCCACGGCACCCCTGCAAGTAACATATTAACAGGTGGAATCCATTCATCAGCACAAAGATGATGTATACTGAAGATCTGGTAACCCTCGTAAAAGAACCTTGCGAAGATAAACGTCATTTACATGTAACAGAAAAAAGAAGAACTAAACTTCATGTTCAATCGACAAATAAGAAGAGGCACAATCCAGGAACTTACTTGAAAGATTCAATCATCTCCTTATTATTGGGATCAAGTTTTACACCACAGTAGAAGGCATCTGCAGCCTCGTCAAACCTCTGCATCAAAACATATCATGCCACAGTGTCTATCACTATCACAGCATAAGAAGCAAAAAAGTTAAAAACGTAAAATCTATCATATATGACCGTGACGATGTGCTGATATGTTAGATAATTATCACAGCATCAAATATGTCAAAAGAACTATTGTGGGATATCATTGCACCAAAACAACGCAGGTGAAATAGACTTTTTTTAAAGCACAAATGCTTTTTGTAAGAAAAACTGGAAACTGCGCTGCAAAGAACAAAACAAGCAAAGGATTGACAAGGAGAACCTGAAGTAGTAGCAACGCAGATCCTTCACGGTAACACGGTTTGGACCACTCTGGGTTCAAAGCTCTAGCTTCTTTGGCATCGGCTAAGGCCTGTTCGGGCTGACCCAAACGCATCCAACATACGCTACGATTCGACAAAAACACTGCATTTGTTGGATCGAAGTCACTTGCCTGCGTCACATAACAAACTTTTTCCATTACACCAAGAATACCACTGTCCAATAAAAAATTAGGCTTATCACAATAGTCTTTCAGCATCAACGTCTCTCCAGAGCGAATCAAGAATACGTCGTCATGCAAAAGCAAATACGAATAAAAAGCATGGGCAGCGGTGAAATGGACCTGGGTGTATGCATCTACGGCAAGCATAAAATCCTGCTTCTTGAAAGCTTCATCCCCTCGGGCTTTTGCTTCTGCAGCCTTCTTCTTCATCTCAGTTGAGACCTACGCAAAATTAACACACTCAATTAAAAAAAAATCAAGTCAATAGCATACAAAAAGCGACTAACGGAAACATTGGCAATTGGGATGATGGCATATAATTGTGGCTTGGCATTTCAAAAACAAAAACAAAATAATATAAAACAAAATATTTTTGGAAAAACCACAATTAAGGAACAGCAGCATGAAGTACAACTCCGAAAAGATTCTGATGACGGCATAAAGTCTTACACAAATAAAAGAACAAGAAATCTAAGAATTGAGTGCAACGTACTTCATACATTTGCAACTATAGTCAAAATCTTACCTCAGGTTTCTTACGTGCATTGGCCTGAGCGGCTTTGGCTTTTTCATCAGCCTCTCTTGATTTCCGAAATTCAGCCTGTAAAGAGAAATCACCTATTACACCAAGCTCAACCAAGCATAAAAGCAATGTTGTACTTAAAGATTATAAATTTGGTATATATTCGTGTATATGTGTGTTTCTATTGCTTGTACTGCAGCTTCACTGTAGAATTTTTAAGAACTGAAAAGAGATATACTTCTCCGAGGTAGTGCAGTACCTCTTCATCAGCAGCTAGTTTTCGTGCATGAGACAGGACTCCGTCAACAGTCCAATCCGTAATGGCGGGGTCGGTCGTTGTAACAGGCAATAATTTCTCCACTATAGCTCGGGACTCTTTGGCAGCATGTATAGGCTTTGCCTTATCCTGCATCAGGAATTTCCTCATTCCATTCAGTACGCAACCGTTGAGCTTTGCAGACAAGTCAAGGAAATCAAATACACACCGCTAGTTCATAGAATTGAAATTCACCAGGCTAATCAGGTAATTAAGGACAAGGGCAATACACAGGGAAAATATTGGATGACACACATGTTTATGGTAATAAATGTATAAATAATGAATGAATGTTACACACGTCATCAACAGCATCAGGATTCGCTCCAGCAGCTAGAAGACAGTCCACCATCCGCTCATCGCCGCGGTCTGCAGCAATATGAAGTGGGGTAACTCCTCCCATAGCGCTTGCATTAACATCTGCTCCTTTCTGCAGAGAATAGATATTTTGAGTATTCCGAAAATGAAAATAAATGTTCCGTGCTCACAGTATCAAAAAGGTAATATTTTACCACTGCTGCAAAGCAAAGTATAGACTTATAAAGCGAATGAAGCCAAATACCTTTATCAAGAGCTCGACACTCTCAGAACTTCCCGCTGCAGCTGCCGTGACCAGAGCGGTCACATCATCATCTGTAGCACCGTTAGGCTTCAAAATGGAACAAAATGTCAGTAGCAATAGGGTAGATTGAACAAGATTATCGTCATCAAAACGAGTGACCGCTGTGACAAATAAAGGAATTAACCTTGCAATATCAACAGAATAGCATAAAAAGCAGCAAAACTAAAATATCGTATCCGGTGAGGTTTTGCACGATTTGAAGCAACTATCAAACCAGGCTCAGGAATCAAGCTCGACAACTTAACGAAGAGTAAAGCTAGAACTGTCAAGATCTCTATTAGGAGTTCATAATTGGATCATCACCAGAAGGTCTCAAGGGCTTTACATTAGCACCACTGTCAAGAAGGAGTTTGACTGCTTTGGGATGATCATGGCCTACGGCCCAGATGAGGGGAGAACCGGCGTCACTTGGGGAATCCACATCCACTCCTTTTGCGACCAGGGCCTTAATAAGTTCCAAAGAGCCTACAAAACATTGCAAAACGCTCAAAAGAGTTATACTTAAAAAAATTCAAATGAACCAGAAAAATGATACATGAGAAAAATCTAAAACTGAGAAATTGCAACGTTCATGGCAGACATTAGGGACCTAAAAGATCACAATCATACTGTTTTTTTTACTGCAGAACATCCTGAAAGGGCAAAATTAGACCTGTTCCGGCAGCATGATGGAGTGCACTTGGCTGATTCTCACTGGGCGTGGCACGAGCGTCTGCGCCATGTTCAAGCAAATACAAAGCAGTTGAGGTGTGACCCTGCCTGGCTGCGTGTATAAGAGGAGTATCGCCTGCATCAGAATTCAAAATTCACTATGCGATGTCAGATACTCTCATAGTCGTGACATATCTGTGCACTCATAACCACGTTCCTTTTGTGCGATACATTTGAGCAGGTCAGACAAAATCGTATCACACCTAGTTGAACATAATATGGTATCAAATGTATGATTGAGGTTGAACTAATCCTAAATCACATTTTCTGCCACCTCATTCACTGGAAGTTGTAATCAGGACTGCAAAATCAAAATGAAGAAGAAGAAGCCTGAGTCACCATATCATAACCAATATTAAACTTGGTCACTAATGTGGGTAGATTTTTTCATACTGTGAATGATTCGGCACAAGTGTAAGGCGCAAAAATGGAGAAAGAACCTTTCGTAGTAATTCTATGCCCTCAAAGACTCACATTTGAGAATATTAAATGGACGACCGTTGTCAAGTACTGCTCTGCAATTACACAGAAGTCACCAAAAAGGATAGCAAATGCTGGAACCAAGACCAACAAAAAGGTACCATCGTTATCTCTAGCGTCTATGGAAAGCTTGAGCTCATCCACCATGTACTGGCAAAGCTCATCACATCCACCACGGGCAGCGAAGTGCAAAGGGCCACGTCCATTTCCATCCTTCACAGCAGCCAACGCTTGGCCTAATCCATTCCCATCATCCAAAGCTCGGGCCACATCTGTAAAGTATAGGGTTTCATAACTATTTCGAAAGCTAAAAGTCATCCGATTTCAGACTCACTAGCAAATGACTTGGCTATTTTATGGACGGTTCATTTCGCAAGCAAGGACTTTAAAGGCGAAGTAAACTACAAGAGGAATTTGCAGAAAGGAAGCCGCAAAAAGAATAAATATGAACGCTCTAACTTCACTCGTGTTAGGACATACCTTTGAATGCTAGAACATTGCCATCACGTGCTGCACTTAGAAGCTTGGATACACTCTCACGAGCTGTAAAACAACACAATTACACTTCTGCCAGTTTCAACAACGGCAAAATTTCCCAAGACAAGCTGAACTTATGGCACGATACGAAATAGATCAGGCAAGAATGAACCAGCATTGCAAACCCGTCTGTAAAACTGAACCAACTCCATCAACAGTTCTCAATAGATAGGGCGAGGTCTGAGGTGCTGAAAGGAGACTACAGAGGCTCACTCTAATTAACAGCCAAAGGACTTAACTTGAGAAACTAAGAGATAAAGGATGTCAGTTAACGAAGCAAATCCGATGGTGCATTACTCGTCAGAGATCTAGTGTAGTTGCCTCTTAAATTGAAGGAGTATGAAGCTGGGTGATGGAGGGACGGGGTGGGACGAGGATTGTACGCGGAAGAGAAACGCAACATGTAAAATATATGAAAAACAACAGAATTTCAGGACGAATTAATGTCCAAAAGATGTACCAGAAAGTGCCGAAGCTGTGTCCTTGGGTGCTGACTTGTCAGGGGCCATTATTTTAAATAGGTTTGCCTTCGTTTGTTACTTCCCTGAGTAAAGTACAAGCCATCCCGATTACTGATCAATATCAAAAAAAATTGCCAACACAACAGGAAACCCTAACAGCTGTGCACGGTCTAACAGCTTCAGTTTCTACCATGAATTCCCATGTATGAAACACAAAATTTAGAAACCTAGGCATTTAAATAGAAATTGGATTCAACATTAGTCTCAGTTAATACAAACCCTAAGACCTAGATTACCCTCAGTTCCCTGAGAGAGAACGAAGACAGAGGAATCACAGAAGCAATGAAACGATCCAGAACATGCTGACCAACGTGGTCTTTCTGTAGAAAGAAATACTGTTTCCGAGCTCTGTGAACGTCACAAGACTTCTAGCTTCATGAGCAGATCAACAGGGAAAGTCTTTGTAATACTACTGAGAATGCCACTACACAGTCACCACTAAAAGAATCTACAGTACAATAAAACCCTACTTTCCATCGCAACTTCGGTATTACAGTTGCTTCAAAAGCACGGATTTACGTGCACATTTTCTTTCTATCCTGCATCGAGATTTACTCTTTTTTGAATATGCTGAGCGCAAAGTGTCACTAAACTAAGCAATTGAAAATCAATCCGCCACTGCAACACACTATGACAAATCTACACTCCGAAGCTCCTCATCTGTCTCACTACTGGAGGAGTAAGTCTACGATCGTCAAGTCCAAACTCATCAAGAGATCATTCATGGAATGGTACCTCAACTTTCTTGAGCCCAATTAGTACCCAAATCCATCAACCATGGCGTGGCCCAACAAATCAGAGAAAAATCACGTGCCCAGTACTCACTCCCTTTTCATTGCCCTCGCCTCTAAAATCAAGCCTCCACAACTTCCACCTCCTAAAATCAACCTCGAAAACCAAAACACATGAGTGAACTGGAAGAGGAGGAAAAAAAAAAAAAGAAAAAAAAAAAAGAAAACGCACCTCAACAATTGAAAATTCGTTACACAAACAAAAGATAGGAGTCTAGATTCAGCTCACGAGAAAGAAGCTGGAGAAATCGCCCAACGAAAAATCCTGCAGTGAATGAATCGAATGTCGAAGCGAAGGATTGAGAAACTCCGCCGCCGAAGTCCCCCGAGGCGTCTCCAAGCAACTTGACTTCTACCGCCACTCGCCGCAACATCGGCGGCAGCGGCGGCGTCTTTCAGCGGCTCTTGACGTCTTCGACGAGGGACCCTGTCTGGGGCGGATTATCATCCATTTTGGTAACAGGGCTCCCACTTTCATCCTGGGATGAAAAAAAACTCGGTGATGGGTCCAATGAGCTGTCTCCATTGCAACGTTCCCTTAAGAAGCTCCTCCGCTATCCAAGGAGGGTTAATATTTGTGGCAACTTCAAATATCATTCGAAATAGTAAGCTATTAATACAAAAATTGCTTCATGGGTTACTTGTTTGAAGATTGCGTCTACATTAAAATAACTTCCTTGTAACACTTGATAGAGTAAATAATACACATTACTTGTGTTCGAATTTAGTCTAAAAGAATGTGATTTCATGTTTGTAGATAGAGAAATGTGAATGGATAATTATATTAAAATGGCCATATTAACTTTTTTGTTGTTTGGTTGGTTTCATTTCTAGAATTGATCGTGGGAACATTAACAAAAAATAGGATAATATCTTTTTGGTGTGTGGTGTGATTGTCAATATAAAACTTTCAAATGTAGATGCCATGTGTCAATAGAAATCATTATTTGGTGAAGTATTTGCAAGTGTTTATCGGCGTTTTATAAAATTAGAGCTTTCGTCACTATCAGAAAACTCATGTAGATTACGTAGAGATTGTGAACATGCATCTGTATAAATTTATAAAGTATGTGTTACATAATAATATTTATTGTTAAAAAATTATTCACCGTTTTAGCATATTTTATAGATTTAAAGATAGTTGTTACTAAATTCTTACAATGGTAAATATTTTTTTAAAATAAATATTATTATGTAACACATTTTTTACCCAAAGTAACACTCCTCGGGCAGCCCAGAGAAAAGAAAGAAATGCGCCAGACTTGTGGCGGTCGCCGCAGACCGTGAACCCAAACCCGTGGCGCAGCTATGGGTAACAGAGGATCGACAGCCGAGGCCGTGGGGGTGTGGCCGTGGCTGTGGCCGTGGCTATTGCCGCACCGCGTGGCAACAGCAAGCAAGCGAAGCGAAGCAATGCAAAGCAGAAGAAGGGGGTCTTTGAAAGGGGAAATGAGGGGCGTTGTATGTGTTGTTTATTAGGGCCTGGTTCCATAGATTCTATCCTTCTTAGCCTTCTCTTCAAGCCATTCTTCACTCCGCATCATCGCTGCTCTCTTCGGGTGAGGATATTCTAATCGCTCACCCGACCCACCTCCCACTTTTCTCATTTTTTCCCCTATTTTCCCATATCTCGGGAAGCTTGATGAGTCGCAGGAGTGTTCCTGGGATTCGACATCAATTCTTCTCGTTACTCGAATCCCCTTGCCTGTCAGCAGCTTGCAGAACTTTGTAGCACAAGTTCAGTGATTGGTTTTGAGCGAAAGGGCTTTGTTCTTTGTTTTATCGATTTTTGTCGAAGCGGTTTGGATTCTGGGACGGAGGAGGATTGTTGTGGCGGTTTTGGATTGGAATTGTAGTGAAGATGGTCGCCATGGACCTGTTCCGGTCCGAAGAGATGTCCCTCGTGCAGCTCATCATCCCCGCGGAGTCGGCTCACGACACCGTCACTTACTTGGCGGAACTCGGACTGATCCAGTTTAAAGATGTAAGAATTTGTCCACTTCCAGTATGCCTCTAGCATATTTGTGCAATGATTCCTGTGCTTTTCGATTAACGCTTCGGAAGTGGGAGTAGGTCACTGTCATTGGTGGTTGTTGTTTTGGGACTAGGTTCATGCGTGAGTTACCGTAGAAAGAGGATTCGTAACTAGAAGTTGGGAGACAGCCCACATTTTTTTAAAATAGATTTATATAACACGCGGTGTGTTAGATGAATGGGACGTCACTTTGAAACTTGACAACTTGGCATTGTTGTCTCTATCGAAATGTGCGATCTCGATGATTGGATCGGATGTTGTGATACCACGAATTAGTTTGGACAGAAAGATGAAGTTCCTTTATCTATGATTAGTAATCGAGTCTAGAATTAAGAGATCGTAGAGGATTGCGAATTCGGAATGTCTCGAGGATGGGATAGTTAACCATCTTTTCTTCCTTGAAGGTTCTTCGCCTTGATTGTGTTGACAAGGTACTCGATCATGCTCGGTTGTACATGCGATGCATGTAATATTTCGACTAGGGTTTTCGATGCAATCAAAATGTCAATTTGTGATTTCAACGACGGTGTTTATTTTTGCATTTTTCTTTCTCTGTGGCAGCTTCTGTGTAGTACGAGCTGGAAATTAGAGCATGAATTGTGGTTAGGTCTGCCAATCTTGAAGATTATTCCTGAAATAGAGCCGAGTTATACTTATTTATGGAAAACATGGGGTGTGTCTTTTGTTTCCGTAAATTCCTTTTTTTTTAAACCTCTTACACATCACAACTGCTACTGTAAGCAACATTTAAGTTGTTGTATACGGGTTTTGTGTATGAATTGCATTTTAGAAAGACATTAGGGCAGTGCGAAATTTTGAAGATTCGGCACTTTGTTATTTAAGTTCTGTTCACGGAGCTGAGTAAACTAGTTTCTCAGGAAATTGTGCATTGAGGGGACGCCAAGTGAAGCTCGAATTCTATTTCTGTGGTGATAAAGTTACAAAGTTCGAGTGTGTATCTTCTGCTATCTCACGGGAAAGTTTTTCTTTCAATTTTCTTACAAATACCTGATTTTGCTACTGGCAGTTAAATCCAGATAAAAGTCCATTTCAGCGAACTTATGCCAACCAGGTGATCAATCTCACCAGTTTTGAAAGTTTGTTATCTAGGAATGCACTCGTTTCTGTTGATTGCGAACCTATTATTTTTGGGCTATTCATTGGATCCTTTGTCATGTAGTGAGTATTATCTTATAATCTCGAATTGTGTCGTATCAGGTTAAGAGATGTGGAGAAATGGCCAGGAAGCTACGTTACTTTCACGACCAAATCACGAAAGCTGGTCGAACAGCCACTTTCACGGCTACATCAGACAGGAGTATCGACTTAGATGAACTGGAAACGAAACTGACGGAACTTGAAGCCGAGTTGTTAGAAATCAATGCAAATTCGGATAAACTTCAACGCAGTCATAGTGAACTTGTGGAACTCCAGTTAGTACTACACAAGGTAACTAATCTGAACATCAAGACTTTTAAGCTGTGTTTGTATTTGAATCAAAAGATATACTGTATTGTTAATTGATTATATGGAATGATGAAGTACCGTGGTTTTGTTTTTGAATTTGAATATGTAAAATTCGTAATATAAATAAATATGATTTGATCTGATATAGTATAATACAATATAAACATATAATATGTAATATATTCAAAACATATCACAATGTTCCGGCGTAGCATTATATAGAGTACATTTCGCTGGTATTCGTGGAGATGCAAGTCGCCTTGGCCTTGTTGAGAACATTCACATCTCCTGTTTGCTATTAGACTTAGATGGTCTCATCTATGGAAGCCAAACTTGTCACATCTCCGGTTTTGGACAGGCAAGTGAGTTCTTCAGTTCAGCAAAGAATTCAGCAAAGAATGTGCAACAACGAAGTGCTGAAGACAAAGGATCTTCCGTTGAAGATGGCATTGAGCGCCCACTTCTACAGGAACAGGTGAATTGTGCTTCTTTCACCAGTTGCATGCATCCTCGTGTCGGCGTGGGCGATGTGTTTTTTTTTGGTAAACCTGTGTGCATGTTATTGCTCCTCCATCCCCCCCCCCATATCTAAGGGGAGTGATCGTTTCTTACGAAACTTGCAGACCGAGACCTCGAAATCAGTCAGATTGGGCTTTATCTCAGGTGTTGTTCCCAAGGCTAAAGCAGCGTCTTTCGAGCGCATTCTTTTTCGAGCCACTCGAGGCAACATGTTTCTTAAACAGGCTCTAATCCAAGATGCTGTTACAGACCCTGCCACTGGTGAAAAGGTTAGTGCTCTCGCTCGCTATCACCTATGGTGGGTAATGTAAATCATATTACTGTACAACCTCTAATTTCTACGAAATGATCTTAGTATATTCTATGTTTTATTTTTATTTTCCAATAGCTACTTATAATTATAATTATAATTTTATTATTATTTACGTTGTCGGTCCTTGCGTTAATGTTAGGGGTAATGTCCTTTCTATCTGACGTATATAATGGACCAAATACAGGTAGAGAAAACAGTGTTTGTAGTTTTCTTTGCTGGAGAGCGTGCGAAAACCAAGGTTATCAAAATCTGTGAGGCTTTTGGGGCTAATCGCTATCCTTTTCCTGAGGACCCCAACAGGCAGTGGCAGATGAAGTCTGAGGTACCAAGTCTACAAGCTTCTAAATTGTGCCTTTTTATTTATCTGTGTAAAGGTTTCTTCGGAATTTTCTTTTTTAGTGAACGCAAAAGCTACTACTTAGAATGGAAATGTAAGCTAATTTGTGATGTACATTTTGTCCCAGATGTATTGTGTAGGCGTACTGAAGCTCAAATCTAGATTTCGGGTTGATGATGTTACAGCTCATGCTTGTTCTCGTTCGAATTCTTTCCTCATGTTGTGATTTGCACTTTCACAGGTTGAAACAAGGCTGAGCGAGTTACAGAACACGCTAGATGCTGGTACTCACCTGAAGGATAACGTTATTAACAATATTGGATCCAACTTGGATCATTGGACTGTGATGGTGAGTCGGAGGGTTGATTTCGTTTACAGTCTTGCAGCAGTATGCTGTAGGGTTGTTAGGTGTTGCGGCAAAACTTCATAGACAAGTATCTGCTGAGGGTGTATTCTACATTAGTCCCACTTTCTGGTTTATGCTAAATAACCATTTTTTGTGTACAGGTGAGACGAGAGAAGGCAGTGTATCACACCCTCAATATGTTGAGTATTGATGTCACGCGCAAGTGCCTCGTTGCTGAAGGGTGGTGCCCTGTCTTTGCAAAGCCCAAGGTGAAATCATCTTTACTTGGTGTACGAATATTGATTTGGATCACGAGCGCTGCGTAGTATTCTGTCGGCAATTGTGTGTTATTTCGATGCAGTTTGCATGTACTTTTATTGGTTAGTTTATCCATGTTTTTTTTTTTTTATTACAGATTCAAGATGCTCTCCAAAGAGCAGCACACGACAGTAATTCTCAGGTCAATACAATTTTCCAAGTTCTTCATACCAAGGAGTCTCCACCTAGTTATTTTGAAACAAACAAGTTCACTAATGCATTCCAAGAAATCGTGGAAGCTTATGGGTCAGTGTCCATACACCTATGTAACTTTGGCATCTAGAAACTGAATTCTATATGATGTCTATTCCAAGCGGATAAGGAATCTTTGTACCGTGTGCTTTTCGTTCTCCTATGCACAATTGACAAGGGGTTGTTGAAAATGCGCAGTGTGGGGCGGTATCAGGAGGCAAATCCTGGATGTTTTACTATCGTAACGTTCCCCTTCCTGTTCGCTGTTATGTTTGGTGATTGGGGGCACGGTATTTGCCTACTTTTGGGGGCGCTTTATTTAGTGTTGAATGAGAAAAAACTTGGAAAACAGGTACATTTCTGGAGCATGGAAGAGTCTTTTGAACAGTTGATTCTTGTGGTTTTGTAGAAGTTTGTGTGCGCTTACAGCATGAGCACTGTAGTTCAAAACTATCGCCGGAACTGGAGATTCGTTTCAAGTCGTATGGTTAAACTAATATTGTGACATTGTTGCAGAAACTCGGTGATATTATGGAGATGGCTTATGGAGGTCGTTATGTAATTCTTTTGATGGCTATTTTCTCCATCTACACTGGTTTCATATACAATGAGTTCTTTTCAGTTCCGTTCGGTATTTTTGGGGGAACGGCTTATAGGTGTCCTGACCCACAATACTCTGTTGAGAATTGCCCGTAAGCTTCCCCCTTATCATTGAGCTCTTTTTCGCGGTTCAAGTTCTTTGAGATAAGTTAGACACGTGTACAAGGGACGAATATTTGCACACTCTTATTTGAGTACTTTTCTGCTTGCAATTTACATAATGTTCTTATGAATACCTGTGACCTATGATTACGTGTACTGAGGTTTTTCGGTTCTATTTTGTTGTAGAGTGGCGTCTACTTCTGGACTGGAGAAATGGTCGTACGAGCCTTATGCATTTGGGGTAGATCCTGTTTGGCATGGATCCCGATCAGAGCTCCCATTTACCAACTCATTAAAGATGAAGATGTCAATTCTGTTGGGGATTTCTCAGATGAATCTGGGCATTCTATTGAGCTACTTCAACGCTAGATACTTTCGAAGCGCTCTTGATGTTTGGTTAGTTTATCTAGCATCTTTCAGATATTTGTTTGCTTCTGATTTTGTCTAACTGTCTTCAAATAATAGCTGTGCTTTTGTATCGTAGCGCTCAGATCCTAACAGAAGTTTATGTTTGATGAAACGAACTCAGGTATCAGTTTATTCCGCAGCTGTTGTTCCTCAACGCCCTCTTTGGGTATTTATCATTTCTGATCGTTCTGAAATGGTGCCAAGGCAGCAAGCCCGACCTTTACCATGTCATGATTTACATGTTTCTAAGTCCTACTGGTGATCTTGAAGATAACCAGCTCTTCTCTGGCCAAAGTTATGTTCAGGTATGAAATTTTATCTTTTAGTGTTTTATATTGGGTTTATGATCACAACTTGCAATTAGGTTCCATTGATTACACTGGGAACGATATTCCGCTTCCTGGTGCAGATATGAAGGCCATGTTGCTCTCTCCATTTCTCCTATATGTTGTATTGATCATCATTGCCCTTGCTACAGATTGTTCTATTGATTATTGCGTTAGTTGCTGTTCCCTGGATGCTGTTCCCAAAGCCTTTGCTGTTGCGAAGGCAGCATATGCAGGTGCAAATTCTTCCTCCCTTGTTTCCTTTCACGGAAGTTCCTTATGTAGCATTCGTGTATGCGTTCATGTTCTAGCCTGGGTGCAAAGCTGGTAACCATCCAGTGTTTGGTATGTAACCAGCATTCGGAATGTTTTTTGCGAAAATCGTAGGTAATTGCAGGTCTCGTAATTTTTTCCTCATGAAACATCTCCTCATGTGACGCTAGGTTTTGGAACTTACAAATGTCACATAGTGTACCATGCCTCGAGCATGTCACAGACAGATATGTTCGTGAATCGGACTAAAATACTCTCCATTGTGGTGGATGTTGTTATCAACAGAAACTGCAGGGTAGACATTACACTGCTTTGAGCCGCTCTGATTACTCGTCATCAGATGATGAGGGAACCGGTGAGCATGACGAAGAAGAGTTCGAGTTTGGTGAAGTACTCGTCCACCAAATGATTCACACCATTGAGTTTGTGTTGGGTGCCGTGTCCAACACTGCTTCTTATCTGCGACTCTGGGCATTGAGGTACTTGCCATGTTTGTGATAATGGCTTTCGTCAATGCAGAGTAATTATTTGGTGCCGGTTTTTAAAGTTCTGATGATATGGTTTTTCACATTTTGAAGTTTTGCACTTGGTCTTTGTGTATGCAGCCTTGCACACGCACAACTTTCTGCGGTGTTCTATGAGCGAGTCCTCATGTTTGCTTGGGCGTAAGTTCCACAGCCATGCATTGGATTTTTATTATTTGTTTATTTGTTTATCCCTGAGGTGCTATCTTTGATCCTATCATACCTTGGAGGATAAACTGAAACTCAAGTTTTTATATAATTTGTCATAGTCCGAATTTAAATTATTCTAATGTTATATAAAAAACGTTTCGAATTTTTTGGAAGTTGAGATATTTGTCTATGCGATTTCGTAGGTATCAAAGGACTAATATGCTTGTTGCAAACGACAGGTACTCAAACCCAGTGATCAGGCTTATTGGTCTGATTGTGTTCGCGTTTGTAACATTCGGTGTGTTGCTTCTAATGGAGACGCTGAGTGCCTTCCTCCATGCTCTGCGTCTTCATTGGGTGGAGTTTCAGAACAAGTTTTACCAAGGAGATGGTTACAAATTCAAACCATTTTCATTCAACACTTGCTCAGAGGAAGATGATGCGTAGTGGACATCTTGCAGAGGATTGGAGTTCTATTGCTCTGCCAACTACTTGAGACTATTCAGGTCTTCTGCAAACTGTATGTAGCGATTCATAATAATTCTCTATGGTGAGATTTCAGTCATCTGCATCACCTTGGCGCCGGATGTAGAATGTTGGCATCATTCGGCTTTGGCAAATATTGTGTAACCAAGTACGTTGTGGTGCTCTCAAAATAGAAAGTTCGCTCTGCAAGCTTTGGCACGCTAGTTAAAGCTGATGCACTGCCAGACGTTTCAGATTGCAATTCTCAAATGAAGAGTATGCAGCATAGATTTCATGATTCTTTCTTGGGTAATATCTTGAACATCAACACTGGTTTTAATTATTTGTTGTTCTGAAGATTGCTGACAACCAGTGGTGGTTATATTGAGTGATTTACTGTTAAGTGTCTTTAATTGCATAGTCATTTGTATGTATGTATATATATATATATATATATATATATATATACACTCACACACACCTATATATATATAATTTAATTGTTAAGTACACAGTCATTTTTTGTATAATTTAAAAGTGGTGATCATTTACCAATTTTTCAGGTCATTGACATTCCTTACAAAAGAAGACAAAAATAAACTTACTTGATAAAAGTATGGACCATCAAAGAAGATAGTCTGTTATTGTGTTGTCTAAATGTTGTAACAAAACTGAGCAACTGGCTGAGATTTCTGGAAACAAACTTTTAAGTAAAACTCGTGGTACGAATGTTGGTCCCATATCTGCAGCTCCAGGGTCAAGAAATGAATTTCACTGAATATTTAATGTGTGTATAATACTGCATAAGATTTTTTGAAAAAAATACTTTTATATATATGGAAATTTTATAAAAAAATCTGTTGCTATGCCAAACAATTATTCAAAATGA
Organism: Physcomitrium patens; assembly: GCF_059467195.1. Lineage (NCBI taxonomy): Eukaryota > Viridiplantae > Streptophyta > Bryopsida > Funariales > Funariaceae > Physcomitrium > Physcomitrium patens. The sequence continues at coordinate 8,504,367 of NC_143435.1, forward strand.
CATACGTTTTTTACAGCTACGTCACAATCACTAAATAATAACAAAAAATTGAAGGTATTACAAATTTAATCAATCTGCATGAGTAGCATTATGAAAATGTGATACATTCTCAAAATATGTTATTCTACAAAACCATTATATATATACAATAAAAAACTACCCCATCCACCACTCAAAAATATTTGTACTTGAACAAAATAAGTCCAATTCAGAAAATGTAATACAAATTCCAAACAACGGACGAAACCTTCAGCTATGACGATAATCCACGACGATCCGTCCAAATGGAGATAGACGAGGCAAACATTTCTCGTCTAATGAATGAATGTCTAGCATGTAGTTTCTGTTGCCCCGGATGCTCGGACGTCTTTCCAAATGCCACCTCAGCATCCCGCGTCCTCCTGATCCGTCCGATATCAGTACAAAATTGAAGGCCGAGATCCCTTCAGTGGAGAAGCTTTCGGATAGGCCTCGCCCTTGCGGGGCGAGCAGAGCCGGTATCGGCATCGACGAGGCGAGCGAGAGAGAGAGAGCGAGCCCCGAGGACGTGATTTGATGACATATTTCACGATCGTGCAAGGCAATCACGAAGCCAGGCAGCGCGGATGTTGTAACAACGGCAAAAGCACGCTTGCGCTTCGCGTTACGGAGTTGGTTTTCGGTGTATTGCGTAGAATGAGTGAATGAAGGAATGGCGTGGCGGATCACGGTGCTGAAGTTTCGCCACTTGGAGACGTAGGCTTGGGGTGGATTGGGAAGTCGGGGAGATGGGTCCAGTGTAGGAAACGATGATGCGTAGTAGAGGTTAGTTCTCATGATTGGAAGCCATAGCTGAAATTGAGAACGGATATGGCTCCGAGCGTATACCACTGTGTGCATTTCTCTGCTCCAGCTTCCGCGTTCAGTTCTTTGCTTTCTTGCCGAATTGGGCCGAAGGTGCAGTGTAAGAATCACATCAGCTGTGGGTTCTTTGTCACTTTCTCCCCGAGTTTTGTAGTTGAGTCCTTTCGGCCCCAGTCGACAGACACGTCCAACTTGCTCGGAAGCATCTTGTCTTATGTGGACGGGGATTGTAAGCAAGCTGAGAAGAACAGGTTTGGTCATCAGAACAGTACAAAGAATAATGAATCTTTAGTGCGGCGTATACAGCATGAAACTCGTAGTCGAAGAATAACGGATAGAGATTCCACGCCTGTCGTGAGGGCCCTCACCTGGGCTCTCCGCGGTGTGAAGGATGAAGAAACTGTAGGTGTCATAGTGGGTAATTTAGAATTTCAGATGTCAATTTTTACTTCTGTTATTCAGAAGTTGGGCATGGAGAAGAAACCACAAGCTGCAGTGGCCCTTTTACGATGGTTGCAGCGAAGAGAAGGTGGTGATGGTACTATAGATCGGCCAAATGTGTTCACTTACAATTCTTTATTAGGGGTTTTGAAGGCGAACCACTGCTACGAAATGGCGACCATGATCTTAGAGGAAATGAGAGAAAATGGCATTTCCTCGGATATTGTGACTTGCAACACGGTAATTAGTATGTATGAGCAGCAAGGGCGGCCCGATGAAGCACTGAAAGTTTATGAGGATCTTAGAACAACAGGAATGGTTCCTGACCTGTTCACGTACAGGACAATGATTCAGGCCCTTGCCCGCAGTGGGAAGTGTGAGCGTGTGCTGGAGTTGTATAGAGATTTAGTTCACCAGGAAAGAAGTGGATCAGAGAATGGTCGTCCGAAGCTGAAACGAGAGAAGGAGCAGAGGCAGGAGCTTGCCGTTTTTGTAGTGCAACTGTGTTACCGGCGGATATGGAGTTGGCTGAGTAGTGATACAAGTACTATAAAAGAATTAGGTCAGCTCTTCGCAGGAATGCGGCAAGCTGAGATAAGATTGGATGAGAAAATGTGTAGAAACTTGATTCGAGCGTGTGGGCAGCGGGTGATAGATTACTACCCTGCAAAATGGCTCTATTTCAACATGCGGGAGCAAGGGTTTTACTTGAATGTCTCGCTGTGTAATCATATCATCAGGCTTTTAGGGAAGGCAAAGAGATGGTGGGCTGCTCTTGGGGTTTATGAACACATGATGAGTGTGGGGCCACCCCCAGAGGAGACTACGCATCGACTGCTTTTATCACATTTTCAAATTTTATTGAACTCTGCTGGCAAGCGAGGGATATGGAAGTGGGCTTTGCAGCTACTAGACAAGATGCAAGAAAAAGGGATCAAACCTGATTCGTTTGCATGGAATGCTGCGCTAATAGCGTGCGGGAGAGCCCACAAACCTGCTGCTGCTATTGAGGTATTCCAGAGGATGACAGCGGCTGGACAGCAACCAGGAGTATTATCCTATGGCGCCTTGCTAAGTGCTCTTGAGAAAGGGAACTTAACCAGTCAAGCGGAGCAGGTACACGCGGAGACTGGCTGTTGTCATCATTTCGTAAAGCTTCAGACAACATGTTGTAACCCATCGTACCTGAAGCTTCAGACTTAGCCTTAGCACTTGAGAGCATTGTGTTCTGACGGGTGAAATGTATTCTTCTTAATCGCTTCATATCTACCCTACCTTGAATAGCAAGATGCTGAGGGTGTTCAGAAGAATTAAACTGGATTGTTTTCTTTTTTCTTTTTTTCTTTACAGGTTTGGAAACACATGCTTAAGGTAGGCACGAAGCCAAATGAATATGCTTACACGACCATGATTACAGTACGAGGGAAATCAGGCAATTATAGCGAAGCAGCAGACCTATTTTACGACATGCAACGCAACGGTATGGAGCCTACTGTTGTTACCCACAACGCAATGATAACAGCTTGTGCACGGGCTAGTGATGGACAGGGTGCTGTGAAATGGTTGCAGCAAATGGAGGCTTCTTCTGTTGAACCAGATAGTATCACTTATTCCCAGGTAATCATTCTTCCATCTTTACACTTTCGAGAAGGCTGAAAGTTTAAGCGTAGCTTGCTTTAATGCTTCAACATGGGTTTAGGTTGGAGGAACACATTTTAAATTGACACTCGAGCACACTTCTAAGGTTTCCATTTTGGAATGTGTTGCGCATCTTCCATAGTTGAGTGGTAGCTGCCAACATAGGAAACCTTTGAAATGACTCCTCTCCTTGCTCTTCTAGCTTTCAATTTCCTTTTGCTGTCCATCCTGGTATCCTGTGGCCACGACAGTTTCCAACGTACCACAAGAATATGTGTTACATGTAAAACATATGTTACTTTCAAACAATGAAACTTTGCTTCAAACTTTCCAGAACATCCCCTTGCACTTGAGTGTCGTGTTGTTGCAACCAGTTCGTGCTACTTGGTGCTGAATAATCGTATCCCACTGTCTTTGTAGGTCATTGGAGCACTGGCGAGTGAGGGTAATTGGCTACTTGCCACTTCTTATTACATCAAAATGCGGAACCTGGGATTACCAATTTCATGCAGCGTCTATGATGTAGTGTTGAAGGTCAGTGAGGCTAATAATGCACCCATAGACCATGAATTGTTAGGACCACGGCCATTAGACATCAAAGTTCGTCATCGAGATAGAAAACCAGCAGCAGGAGAAATCGACGTTACAATGGTTAATATAGATGCTGTTGTGTCTACCACTTTTTGACCAATTAATCAATCCAGAATCCACTTGGAGGAGAGTGGCATAAACTCGGATCTTTTTAGTATTAAATCTGTTGTATATGTACCATGGTTTCTTAAACATTTAATCGCAATGAAACGCGCACAGGAGATTTTCTAATTTATCGACTAACAGCTGACAAGCACTCCTGCATACCTCCTGTGACATGGATCATTACCCCGATGGCCACATGAAATGCACTTAAAGGTAGGTAATCTGCTGTGTCAATTAGTTGTAGGAACCCTTTCCCTGCAGCATTCGGGACGCAACAATTTGTTCCCATGCATTTGGAATGATATATGTCTAAATAAACTACTCTAGCACATGATGGTTTGTTTCTTATGCAATAAAAAATTAAAGAATCATAATTGAATTTTAAAAGGTCGTGAGAAAATGTAAAGATCGAGTGAACACTTTTGATATCCACCATAAAGCTCGTTTTTCTTCTTTCACTGGTGTTGGGTAAGGTATATAATGAATTGTGGGGTTTACCCATAAAAATTAAAAATCTCAGCGGGAAAAATGAGGTTAAAGCTTGTATTTAAAATGTGTACGAACAAAATTTTGCTCTGATCTTCTACAATAATGGCAATTGCAATGGGTAAACAGGATTTACACAAATGACATATTTACGAGGATGGAAGAGAAGACTCTAATTCGTGCGGAATAATACGAAACAAAAATAACAGTAAACCCAAAGTAGTGGTAGTAAAGCCATTGCTACGGAGTAGAGATAATGGAATTCAGGCTTGCCATTAAAGACTTTTCCACAAATGTCTTACCAAAAATGACATCACAGAATGTGATATATGCCAAGCTAATGATGTGGAAATTAACAGGCTCTCCGAATCTAGAAACGGATAAACACTAATGCGTGTAGCAAACTCATCTGAAACTAATGATAGTACATGAAAGGTATTCAGTCAACTATAAAATTACAACTATCAGAAGCGGCTATCACCTACCCTTGACAAACTAACCATACGACCAGCAGCGTCTGCTTGTTGAACTCCCCGGTTGATACCCCCAGATGTTGGCCCTGTTTGGTAAGGTGTTCGGCCCACACTACTGTACGCATCCTGGTAACGTGTGCTCTGGTAGCCAGTGTTGTAGTTCCGCCCTCCTTGGTTACCACGATTGTAGTTGCTGTAACCCCCCTGGTTGTCTCGACCGCCCCGACCGCCGCCTTGATTGTCACGTCGACCGCCTCGGCTGCTCCTAAAACTACCACGGCCTCCTCCAAAATCTCCCCCACGTCTGCCACCAACGGCATCGGCGTAGTCCTGGCCATCCTTGTTGCGTCGTCCCATGGACTCCAAGCCACCGCCGCCCGTACGGGCGTCAAAAGCCTTCTCATTACTCTCCACGAGCACATGCAACTTCTCAGCAAACTGAGAGGCCAATGCCTGCAGCCGAGTGGGTTCTACGTTATGAGTCACTATGCACCGCGTGGGTTGATCCCAGCTCGCGTGCAGCTCCTCTGCGATGATCATCTTGCTCACAATGCTATGCACCTGAGCCTCCGACAATCCAAAGATCACCATCAGCTGGTCCAGGCTGAATGAATCGAAGTAAGGGGAGTACGTGAATATGTACGTCCGCAGAGACTCCTCTTGCATTTTGCACTGCAACATCTCCATGATAGCCTCCCGCTGTCCCAGTAGCTTCCAGACGTCCATGCTCTGGATCACTGCTACGGCCTTCCTCCACTCCCCTTTGCTCAATGACCGCGTTGCTGCCATCACGTGGTCACGCACGTTCTCAGGGGGTCCCGTGAACATCTGCTTATCATTGATGTCCAGCAGCCTCCGGAATGGCTTGCTGATCACCTTGCGCTTCATGTCATGCATGCTTGAGGCCATGTTCGGCACCTCCAATAACATTGCAGTGATCAGATGCACTGCCTCCAAGAGCTCAAGATTGATGTGCATATGAAACGGCATCTGACGCCTCCTCTCCAGCTTCTCCTGCTCAGGATTCTTCTCGTGGTAACGACTCTGCTGCACCCCCTGCGCCAACAACTCCTTCACCCGACCCCCGGCATACAGTTCCGAGAGACAATTATGTGCCTCAGTCACCAACGACTGGCGAAATGCGCACAAACCTAGCTGCGCCATCGTTCTGTTGAATAGAATTTGCGTAGAAATGTCCATGTTCATCACCGACTCCTGCAAATGGCTCATCAACAGCAGGTCCCGTGCGGTGTAAAACTCGTCAGAAATAGCATGCTGATAAATATCGCACAGCATCGCCCGAGCCTTCGTCCGCTCATCTCCGTGCTTGTAAATCAACGTCACCAGCTGGTCCATCAGCTTCCTGTTAACGCTCGGAAACGAGGGCCTGCGGGGGACGATTTCTGGAGTTATCACGAAAGAAACAGGACCCTTCGCCTCTGTTACTACCTTGGCCGTGATTTCTGAATCTTTATCCTCACCCTCCTCATCTGCTGCACTCTCCACAGCTGCGCCACCTGAGCGGCCTTGCAACTCCGAAAGCTTCCTCATCGCCTCATATACCTCCTGCGGCTTGTAGTACACATGCTCCACCCGCCTAAGAGCAACACGAGCGGCTGCTTTCATGTCACCTAGTCTCTCCACATATGCCTGCACGTTCTGGGCTAACGTCATAAACAAGGGCTCGTCCCGCAGGCGCTCTACGTAATCCTTCGTGTGTGGGTCGATGCACTGCAGACTCTTGAACAACTCGTCATCTATCCGCTCCAAAAGCGCAACCACATTACCCCACACGTGAATGGGTCCATCGTGGTCTGCTCCTTTCTCTGTTTCGTTCTCAACCTCTGGTTCCGAAGACTCGTCCATTACAATGTTCGGATATTGGGCAAGAATGTCCAAAATCACCAGCACGTTCTGCACGCACTTCTTCCATACAGCAATTGGCATGTGTGAGTTCAAGCTCGGGTTTACGTCAAACTGCGCGGACACTACGTGCACCATCACCTCCAGCTTTTGAGCAGGCGTCTTCGCACACCTAGCAAGGTAAGATAACTGCTCCACCTGCTCGGCACGGTCTGTACCCTTGCGTCCACGAGCTAAGATGACTTCCTTCAGCTTCTTGTCCACCATCTCCCATGAAATCTGACCGGGATCTAGCTTCGGGAACATCTCTTTCGGCTTCTTTTCAGCAGACGTCCAGCCCCCTCCATCGTCCTCCTGGTCCTCGTCCTCTTCATCCGAGTTCATTGTGCGTTCCACAATGTCATCATCGCTGAATCCATCAGCGGATTCCGCATCCTCGTCATCATCTACCTCTTCCTCCACCTCTGATTCAGGGTTTGCCCTAAATTTCTCAATATCAACTTCATACAATTTGTTGTTCTTCTTCAACTTCTGCTTCATATAATTCAATGACTTAGCATTGCTGGGGCTCATCTTCTTCTTGACATCCTTGTTCAATAGAGTAGTGTTCAAAAAATCCTCAAGCATCACAAGAGCCTTGATGTAAATTCGGGGAGCAGTCACAGACTCCATCACACGATTCACCTTCTCCAACTGCTTATTCAATCGTTCAAAACTTTCTTGCAGCTGTACCCAATCATTGATATTCATGTAATTCTTCATCTGCTCTGTGGTGTGCGCCAGCTCGTCAAATCGCTTATCCTTGGCAGAACGAACCATCCGAGGACCCCCATCGTCGGATTCATCGCTGTCCGAGTCAGCCTGGAGGTACTTGGAGGCAGCAGCACCTCCTCCTTCACCACCACCAATGGGGATATCATCTTCGAAGTCAGACACCTCCTCCTCCTCACTTTCGCTATCACTCTGCAATCAACTCCAGTAGTTCAGAAAAAGTGCAGGGGAGGGCAGCCAAAGAAGTAAACAACGAATACAAAATTAAGAAGAAATACGATAACCTTGAAATGAGAAACCCTAGAAGAAGAAAAAAACACACACCCACACACACACGGCCATGAATCCCAAGTGAAAGAACTTACGTTTTGAGTCCAAAAACGGGACGCCATGTTGACGCCGCAACGTCACACGAGCGATAAGAAGTCGGAAGGCGGAGCCAGGAAGGGGGTGAACGCACGTTGCAACGACGGATTAAATTGAGAAGCGGTGCTTAACAATACGGGGAGAGAGAGAAACAAGATCCCTTGGAAGGAACTCTTCAAAATGCTTAGTTGAAAGTCAACAAGCCCCGCAGCCCAGCCCTACCTTCATCCATTCATTCCGACGATGAATTATTTCATTCGTTCTCTGCATGCTGAACTGGGTTCTCCTTGCGACTTGTGCCAAGTGCCCAGCTCTTCTAGGAGTCATGAAATAAGCAGGTTTTTACTGATAAAATTGACTGATTTGACTCTGATTGCATTGATTGAATAAAAAAATTCAAAGCATTCAGATTCGACTCTTGTACATTCTGTATATATTATTATAATTTTTTTACTTATTTTAATTAGTGCTCATTAAGAGTTGTATACACCAAGTAAAGCCAGAAAAGAATGTAACAGAATATTTTTGTTCAAAATAGTTTTTTAAAAAATCATTTATATTATATATAAATATAAACTATGCACTAGCATTGGTGGCTTTGCTCAGGGATTAAAATGGTAAAGTGAACTACTGATGTATAATAATATACAACATAAGAGCAAGTCACAATGCAACCAATGTAAGTAAAAACCACACAAACATATTTAATTGACACCACAAAATTTTAAAAAGAAAAAGATAAAAGAAAAGGGAGGAAGAGGAAAAAATAAGAATAATGAATAAACTTTTTTTTTCTTTTTGAAGAATCGAATTCTTAAAAATGAAAGTTAAATTAAACAAAATCTAGAATTGAAAAAGTTTGAGGACATGATAATTTCAGAACTTATAAATTTATTGACTATTCTTTAACAATTGTAACTTGGATTTCTATATGGCAGGATTGTAACAGAGTCGTTTCTAAGAATGATTGGCAGAAATTTGTATTGGACAGATAAAAACCTTATGAATAAAAATCTGTATTAAGATAGATAGATTTAATTTTATTTCTTTTCGCATGAAAGATGAAAAAACAAAAGTCATAGCCATAGTATACTAAAGACACACACAGAGGAAGAAGAAAAAAAAGAAAAAAAAAAAAAAGAAAAAAAAAAACATAAATAAGAGGTATAGATATTGTATAAAATTTGAACATGATTCCAATATTAATATTATCTAAATCAAAATTTTATATAAAAAATAAAAAAATATGATAACATAATAATGCAATTAAGATGTTATGTACAAAATTTTCTTAAAAGTAACTATAACTATGTATACAAAATAAAACACTTTTTACGAGAACATGGAAATAATTACATAATAACTCATGATTTGAATATTATTTTAAAGGCCATTCAAAATTGACTAAAATATTGTAAAAAATTCATTCCTATTAGTTGTTATGGACATCTAATAAGAAGATTTTAGAAATATTTTTAGAATATTCTATTAAATTTTAGAAGGTTTATAAGATTTTAAAAAATTCTTAAAATATTTTAGATGCTTCTTGATGGTTTTAGAATATTTCAACAAATTTTAAAAAGTTCTAGGAGAATTAAAGAAATTATTTGAAAATCTTTATAGGATTGCTTCATCTTCAATCAATATGAAAACTTTTTAAGAAGTTTTCTAAGGTTGCTTCAACTTCAAGCAACATGAGAACTTCTTAAGAAGCTTCTTAAGATTGCTTCATCTTCAAGCAACATAAGAACTTCTTGAGAAGTTTTTTAAAATTGGTTCATTTTCAAGTAACATGAGAACTTCTTGAGAAGCTTCCTAATACATAGTACATATTAGAGTCAAGGTTGACAAGATCTTCAATCTTGACAATACATCTCTTAGAGCTTTAACTCACCATTCTAGTGTTGAACTTGTATTCATCTAATTTAATTAAATTTTTATTAACTTTCCTCTTAAAATTCTTTTATTGAACTTCTTGTTTGGTGTCTTGTATAATGTATTTGTGACAATTTATCAAGACCGCCTACTTATCAATATTAGAGCTTGATCCTTCTTGATAGAAAGTCGATTATTTCTCTTCTTAAAGGTATTTAAGTACTTTGGAGGTTGTGGAGTACCCTCTTCTAAATTGATATTGTTAAAGAATTCCTATTTTTTCTTTCAAGATGGCTGGAGATGAAGATGTTAGTATAATTGACTCTCTTGAATCTAAGTTAGATGTTATTATGAACATATTGAATGCTTTAGCTTGTAAAATTACTAAAATTGAGGAATTTTTTGCAAGATTTTATAGTGATGCAAGACTTAGAACAAGTCAGCCTATGATGCAACCACTTTCTTAAGCTTCTACATCCAAAGAAGCATTGGCACCTATACCTCAACAAGAAAATTTACTTATTCAACAACATAAAGAACCTCATATTAATCTTTCAATTTTTTTTGATGTCACGTGCTTGAAGTTTTGAGGATTTATTATTCAAATTTAATTATTTACTTTTCTACAACTTGAATATTATTCAACAAAAGAACTGAAAGTTGTTTAGTTAGAACATTGCTCACAAGATAAGCCTTATCTCAGTTTGCTCCTTTATTTGAGAAGAAATTTTCAAACTTGAGAAATATTGAAGCTTTTTTAGAAGTATTTGTAGAGACTTTTAAAAAACATGACAATGCCTAATGGGCAACAATAAAGATTTGTTCATTACATCAAGCTCAAGTATTAGTTTATCCATCTGATTTTAAGCAATTGGCTTCTGACATCAATTGAAATGAACAACCTCGTATGGACCAATTTTATTGGAGATTTAAGTGATGATATAAAAGATATTATCATTCTTTGATCCTCAAATACTCAATGAAGCTATCAATGAGGTTGTAAAGTATAATAATTGATTATTTCAATGCCATCAAGATCAATGCTCATAGATTTTGACAAAGAAATACATTAAAAATTTGTACTCTATTCTTTCAATAAATGCTTTACTTCCAAATTTTAGAATTCAAGATATGTAAATTGATGCAATATAATTCAAACCTCTTACAAAAAAAAAAAAAGCATTGATTTGAATAAGATTTATGCTTATATTGTATTCAAAAAGGCTACAAATCTAGGAATTGTCCAAAAAAAAAAACTTACAATCAAGATTAGGAGTGTGATCATTGAAAAAAACAAAGAGGTCCACCTACAATAGGCACCATGTGTAAAACATGACTGATCTATCTCAAGAGTCTAAGATCCTTCTAATCCACAACAACATAAAACATCATGAAAAAGTAGGACAAATTGGACTTGAATAAAACTAAATAAAACTAAACAAAATAAGACACGAATAATAAAATTGAGAAAACAGAAATAAAACAAAACAAAATTAAACAGAAAGTTGCAAAACCAAATTTTACTAAGAGAAAAGATTTGAAGCCATGCTTGACCAAATATCCAAAAGGCCCTAGTTAGTCCTATTTATACTTTGTTCTACTACCCTAGACTTTCTAGAATGTTTCTAGATGATGGATCTTACTTAAATAATCACCCTAAATTCTTTCTAGAAGGTTCTATGGTAGATCCTACCTAGATAATTATCTTAAGCTATTTTTAGAATATTCTATGATAGATCCTATATAATCTATTAACCTAGTCCAAATTCTAGAAACTTCTATAACTTCTCAAACATGGTTCCAACTATCTATCTCTATATGTCAACAATATAAATATTTTATTTATATCCTATTACAATTAATTCTCTTCCACTAATGCGGAACATCCTTGTTTCACTTTCAATGGCATTTCTAAATTATCTCTTGGCAATGGATGAGATTTTGTGCAAGTTTCTACGTTATATTATGGATGGGATAACCTTTTCAAAAAACTTTGTTTTAAAGTTGTGGACGTCTACTACCATAACAAAGATAGTAATGTTGTAAAATATTGTCTACATCATATTTTTATTATTCATCAACTAAATTGGTGGTGGTGGTGGTTAGTGTCAATCCAGAAAGCACTTTGGCTTGGTATGAAATTCTTTCAGTTGCAAAACATAGAAGAGTAGATGGACTCAAATATATGGCAAAAGATTGAGATAGTTTGCAACATCACAAATCATTGTAAAAATGTGGCAGAAGCTTGAGGTAGTTTAAAACATTACAAATTACTGCAAAAATGTGGAAAGATCTAAGCCACTTAGGTACCAATTTACGGATTTAGATTGATGTAGGAAGTAGCAAGTTGGCATTGAAGAATAACACTTTCGAAAGGTCTTATATTGCCGATGGTTATCCGTATAGTACTTCTAGCCATTTTGTATAATAAATAGGTGATGCCATACTTCTTGTAAGGCCATTGTAAGCCATTGTATAAACTCCTCCGTTGTCAGGTTGTTGATGTCAATAGAATGATGAAGAGTTATTGGCATAATTGGATGCTGACTGGTGGTAAAGAAAATGGTGAATGATCAATACTTGCTTGAATAATATCATTGTAACCAAACTCCCAAGGTGTTAAATATTCATTCTAATCATTATGATGAGCTACCACAAATATTTGCAACATATCTTCAAAGATCCAATTTGCATACTTTCTTTGTCTATCTATTTGGAGATAAAAGACTATAAATATGACAAATCATATACTTAGTACCTTGAACAAGGCTTGCCAAAAACCTCCAATGAAGTGTAGATTCCGATCTGAAATAATGACATAAGGTAATTCATGGTGACAAAAGATAATATCAAAAAGACTTATGCAAGCATCTAGGCATTAATATCCAAGGGCACCATGGCGAAGTAAAGTTACTTTGAGAGTTGATTCACAAAGATGGCAACCATGGTGTAATTATGAGGTATTTGTAGCAAACACATAATGAGATCCATAGTCACCTACTCCTAATGTGCAATAGGTAATGGAATAGGCTGCAATAGTCTAAGAAACACTACGTTGTATGCTTTATTATGTTGATATGACTCATAGAAGTATACAAATGTTCAAACATCACGATCCAAACTTGTCCAAAATCATGTCTTTGAAATCCATTCTAGAGTCTTCTCTTGCCCTAGATATCTAGATATTAGAATGTCATATCTTTCTTAAAGTATATGCATCCAGAGTATAACATTGTCAGGCATATAAATCCACTTCTTGAAATAGATGAAGTCATTACTAAGATTGTAATCTTCATTTTTTATATTGCTTACTATTAGCCAATCGCTAATCATCTTAAAATAAGCATCTCAATGCGTAGCTTCCTTTGATTCTGCCTCTTCGGTTAGATTTGACATGACTTTACTAATGGTAGAAACTTCAATCTCAACTTCAAATTTGGCCTTCAAGTTTGGTCTCTTTGATAAGATATCTGGCATAGTATATTGTCACCTTTGCTTATATTCAAGCTGGATATCAAAAAAATGCAACTATTCTTTCTAATGATGATGTTGTGATTTCATATTTTTTAGATCGAAATCGTGTAGCAATGATTGATGGTCAGTCCAAATGACTAATGGTTTTTCCAATAGATAGTGTCACCACACTTTTGAAATGTATATAATTCTTAATTGTTCTTGAAACGTGCAGAGTAATTGCACTTTATCCTTTTAAGCTTGCATGATTCATATACCACATATTGAAGACTTCTACCAAAGTCTTTTTGAAGGATTGTTCCAATAGCAAAGTCAAAAGTATCAATGTCAAGTGTACAAAGAAGATTGAGATCATACGGTTGCAATATTAGAACTACAATGAGTATTTCCTTCAACCTATCAAAGACGCTTTGCTATTCTAGTTTCTATTCAAATAAAGCATCTTTCTACAATATGTTTGTTAATAAAGCAACAATATATGCAAATTGTCAAACAAAACAGTAATAATATCCAACAAGGCCTAAAAATGAGTGGACTTCAAAAGAACTATTAGGAATTGGCTAATCCTCTATTGCTTTCACTTTATTTTGCTCCATGCATATACCTTTGAAGGATACCACTTGCTCCAAAAAGATGATTCAAACTTTCAAAGTTTACATTTTAATTGCTTGCAATAAAAGCCACTATCTTGTAGTTGATGCAATACTTCTCATAGGTATTGCTCATACTCTTCAAAGATTTTACTACATATGAGGATATCATCAATAAAGGTCATACTACATACTTCTTCAAAAGGTCCTAAAACAATTTGTTCATCTGACTTATAAAAGAGGCTGGAGCATTAATGAAGCCAAAAGATAAAATAAGCCATTCAAAATGTCCATAGCACATACAAAATGTCATCTTTTTTACATCCTCTCTTACAATAGGTATCTACCAATAGCCACTGTGAAGATCTAATTTGCTAAAGATGGTCACACCTTGAAGTTGATTAAGAAGATCATCCATACGTGGAAGTAGATATGCATTCTTAACAACCTGCTTATTGAGGCCTTCATAGTCAATGCAAAGCCAAAGTCTGCCATGTTTCTTATGTGCAAAGAGTACATGTACTCTCCATAGTGATGTGCTTTCTCAAATGAGGCCCTTCTTTAAGAGTTTTTCTAATGTCTTCTGTAACTTGTGAGCTCTCAATTATACTCTAAAATTTAAATTCTTATTATTTTTCTATTTTATGATAGTTGAACATGTTAAATTAGGATTTATATAAGTAGAATTTAGTTTTATAGAATTTTTAGGATTACAACCCTTGATGGTATAAATTATAGCTTAATTCCTTGAATTAAATTAATTAGGACTAAAGTGATAAGAGTTAGAAAATTAGAATAGCAACTTAGTTAATTTAATAATTTAGAGGTTGTTAGTCATTACTATGAGGGTTGATTAAAAGCCTATGAGTGCACCTATAATCATTCACATGATTTAGGAGTTGGAATTATAATTCTCTAAAAGATTTCGGAAAGTTAGTAATGATAATTTTGAGTTTTCTTCCAAATTCGACAAATTCAACCAGCATGGTGGTTCTTCTAATTAATAGAAGTCTTTTTAATGCAATGGTGGCACCGGATTTACCCCATGGCATGAAGAAAACAAGATCAGCACCCTCTCCTTCAAAATACATGTGAAGCAATAAAATTCTCATTTTGAAGAATTTTACAAAAAAATTGCTAAGATCTTTGTAAGTAAAAACTTCCATCAAAATTATAATTGAGCATGGATTGAAGCATGTGAATAGTTGATCTTAGCTTAAAAAGGTGTTTTGAACATAATGGTGAATTTAGATTTACTAAAAAAATTCTTTCTTGACCACCTACAAGAGTCATCAGTTTTAGTAATAAAATTGACTCTTGGATGAATGAAGGCCATAGATCTAGATTAGGAATCTTAAAAATCAAAGATAGGGATGTAGCCACCCTTCTACAAGCCTCCACTCCATTGTATATGAGAGGCTTGGTTTTTCAAGCCCTCTCTTTCTCTCTTCTTTTGAGTGAAGGACAAAGTCATGCCAAAATTTGGCCAAAATCCTAATCTTAATTTTATTTAGATTTTAAATCTCATTGTAAACCTTGTGATTGTGTGTATAAGGATTTTGAATTGTGAAGGATGATTATTAAGTTTTAAAATATGCTTCATTGAGGTAGATAGCTCCTCATTTTTTCAAATATCCCAAGGATTTTAAGGGCCTCGGATTTTCCTCAATCAATCACTCAGTTTCTTTTATTTTGATCTAAAATTCTAAAAAATTATAGATTTTTTTGTTAGATTTTTGAAAAGATAAGACATGCTTGATTTGGAATAATAAAATTTTTTTGGTGAATTTTTGAGTTTGAGGGAGTCGACTACATTTGCAGTTTGAATCAATCGAGTTTGGAAAGGCATTTCTTAGTTCTTGATGATTGACTTTATTTGAAATCTTAGAAGCATCAAGCTTTATAAGCTAAGCTCTGAAAGGCACAAGTTTTGTTGGGTTTTAAGACAATCTGAATTTTTAGTGAATTTCAAAGTGAAGAGGGTTGGTCGACATGGTAATTTGGGTCACTCAACTTTAAAGGAGGAATTCTCACGACTAGATCATTAAATTGCAATGAGAATTGTTGAATCAAGAGCATCTTTAATTTAGCCTTGCAACAAGCTAAGAACCATTCAAATAAAAGTTGATTACAAATTTTGGTAAATTTTTGGAGTAAATGGGGGTCACTGCCTTCAATCCTTGCGTGTTGTCAAGGTACCTTCGCTTTCACCTCTCTTACTTTATTTTTACTATCATCTTCACAATGACTTCTAATCTCCACATTTCACCTTTTGGCTAATAAATTTTAAGTTTAACTTTTAACATTTAATATTCTCAATTAACTTTTAATTTTAACTTTTAAATTTAACTTTTAAATTTAACTTCTAATTTTAATTCTTAAACTTAATTTTTAATTTTAATTTTAACTTAACCTTTTACTTTTAACTTTTAATTTAAAATTTAAAATTTAACTTTTAACTTTTAACTTTAATTTTTAATTTAAATTTTAATTTAACTTTTAATTCAAACTTAAGTTTTTATTCTTATGGTCAATTAATAGTAACAAATTTGTTGATTATTTTTACTATATTTGCATAGTTAATTTTATTTAATACTTTAATTTATTGTTGGTAACCATTGCTTGAAAGACATTAATTTGAATTGAACTACAAACATCCACATTTAAATTAATTCAACAATTTCACAATTGGAAGTCCCTCCATTCTATCTCTTGAACTTGTTGTGTGGCATCAATTTAATGAGTGGTGAATTTAGGGCTCACACAGCTCTTCAAAGACATTTGGTGCTAGACAATAAATTAGTTGATTTACTAATTTGGCTCTATGAAATAGTTCTATTTAAAAGGAGGCACCTCAATCAAAAGGCACTCCACTAAGTAGGTTGATTAAGAAGACATCTCTATATTTCCATATGATTTGCTCTATCTGTTCTACTCCTTCGACTATCTTTTCTATCACAGACGCAAGATTTAAAATTATCATATATATCAGTTGCTTATGTTATATTTGCTTCTTCATAAAAGTTGTCCCTTTAAATAAGTCTTTAATTGCAAATTATTTTTTTTCTTCACTCAATGCATAGGTACAAAGAATCACCTTACTTCCACCATCTTTGAAAGAAATTGCCTTCACTATCAAATCAACTTGCTTAATTTCCACTTCTAGATATGGCATATCCAGGATAATATCATATTTTAACTTTTTTACCTTGAACCTTTCTCTTAAGACATAGGTGTCAATCAATTTTAAGGTTTCTTCTTCATATGTCTCATTCAATACCTTTTCTTGGTAATCTATAAGGTATGTGTTTTTTTTATTGATCACTTTAATTTTAATCCCAAGTCGGTCAATAATTCAATTGAGATGTAATTTTTTGTAGAGCCACAATCTATAAGGACTTGACATGGATGTCCTCTTAATAGCCCCATTAGATGGATCACTCGATTTTTTCTATAGTTGACTAAGGCTGTGCCATTTGTCTCTGAGAGACAATAGCTATCTCTAATACTAGCCCTCCTTGCCTTTACTGAAGAGCCTTGTTTCCTTGTTCTATCTCATTATTGACTTGGTGAGTTTTGAGACTATGAACTCACTTTGTTTTATTGGTGCTTGAATTTTGATGTTTTAGACATCTTTTAATCTAATAACCTAGCTCTTAATAATAAAAATATAATCCCTTTTGCACTAATATTTGTCATATTTGTAATGTCAATGATCCTTATAGGGCATCAATTTCTATTAATATTAATTATTATGCCATAATATTAAATAACAACATAGGACTTTGTGTTATAGGTTGTGCTCTATAATTTCTGAAATATATAGCATTGACCCTCTCTGCAATCCTAATTGCCTCTTCAAATGTTTGTGGATCCTTTAGTTTCACCTCTTACTGGATCGAAGGTTTTGAACTTGGTATAAATTGATCCATCATCTTTGCCTTTGAAACATTACCAATTTAAAGACATAGGGACTTAAATCAGGAAACATAATCTTTCACTAATCTAGATTGTGTAATATTTGCCAATTCATCACATACTATCTTTTTGTCATTGATGGACCAAAATTGATTCCTTAATTTAGTCTCAAATTCCTCCTAATTATAAAATCCATCTTAAGCTATATAGTTTTGAATTCAATGTCACCACCAAATGGTTACCATATCTCTCAAATAGTTAGTTGCATACATAATTCATTTAGAGGTATTTACCTTAAATAATTAGAGGTATTGTTGCATGTTGAAGAGCCATTAATATACATCTTCTTGCCTTGAAGTTCTAGAGTATGTACTAGGCTTCGTCAATTTCAGCCTAGCAAATGTCAATTCTCTTGTCTTAGAAGCTTCTATTTGCCTTTGCAAAGTAGCTATGTGGCTTAAGAAATATTATATTTGAGCCTCCATTTGGGATTACTCTGCTATATCTCCCATGCTATAATTTCATGTTGGACTCCACTATTGTAATATCTTCTCTTTTTTTAGTTGACTTTTTAAGAATAGCTCGTGGTAGCCTGAATACAATACCCAATGTAACCATAATAATTAACCTTGAATTAGATGATGACTAATGAGACACTACCAAAGAACAGTCTAACACTTGCTTTGATATTAATGAAATAAGACCACTCTATTTTGAGAGTCTAAGACCTTTTTAATCCACGGCAACATAAAACTTCATTACAAAGTAGGACAAATTTGACTTGAATAAAAATAAATAGAACTTAATAGAATAAAAAATAAAAAATAAAATTAAACAAAAAAAAATAGAATAAAATAAAATTGAATAGAAAGTTACAAAATCAAATTTTACTAAGAAAAAAGGTCTAAAGTCATACCTGACCAAATACCCAAAAGGCCTTGGCTAGTCCTATTTATACTTTGTTCTACCACCCTAGACTTTTTAGAATGTTTCCAGATAATGGATTCTACTTAAAAAATTATCCTAAATTCTTTTAAGAAGATTTTATGGTGGGTTCTATCTAGATAACTACCCTAAGCTCTTTTTAGAATGTTCTATGGTGGATCCTACATAGTCCACTAAGGTAGTCCAAATTCTAAAAACTTCCATAACTTTTGAAACATGATTCCAACTATCTATTTCTATGTGTCAATAATACAAATATCTTAGCTTTACCTTGTTATAATGTGGCTGAACATTCCAACACCTCAAATTCATTAAGGTCTCTCTTTTTCTATTTAATTTTATTAT
Organism: Physcomitrium patens; assembly: GCF_059467195.1. Classification (NCBI taxonomy): domain Eukaryota; kingdom Viridiplantae; phylum Streptophyta; class Bryopsida; order Funariales; family Funariaceae; genus Physcomitrium; species Physcomitrium patens. Next base: position 8,523,091 of record NC_143435.1, read on the forward strand.
TTTTTTATTATTCTTTTATATCTTAGTATATTAAGATTTCAAATAAATTCTTTACTAAATTAAAAAGCTTTTTTTTGTTTTTTAAATGAGAAGTTTTTTGAACTTCATAAAATTTTGGTAGTACAAAAGTTAAAACTTATATATATAGAAGTAATAGATGGTCGATCTTTATCTTTAGATAATATTATTTATGAAACCATATTATTAGAAATATCATTTATTAGCTATTATAGTAAAATAGTATTCAATATTATTAAAATTCTATTTAATTCTATCATTCAAGGACTTTTGTAGTTAAAAAGATATAATCCATCTATGAATTGGATGTTTTATAGGATAGGATATTATATAAGATTGAATTTTTTATAGAATTCCTTTGAGTAGAACCTATTAAGAAGTCATGAATAATAAATCCTTTATTTTTTAGAACAAAGACTTTTATGAAGAGAACCAAGAATAAAATGCCATTTATTATTTATGCAACTCCAATTCCTAAAGAAACAAGCTTACTAGTAGCTATTTCAAAGTAGTATAAAGAGTTTTAAGATGTCTTAAAAAGAAAGAATGTTAATATATTGCTGAAGCATCAATTGTATGATCGTACCATTGATATTTAAGAAAGGACTCAACCACCATTTGGCCAAATCTACAACCTATTACAAAATAAGCTTTTGGCATTGAAGGATTACATCAACAAAAATCTTCTAAAGAACTTTACTTAGCATTCTAAATCTCCAACAAATGCACCAATACTTTTCATGAAGAAAAAAGATAGACCTTTAGGAATGTGTATTAATTATCATGACTTCAACAAAATAAGAATGAAGAATTTTTATCCATTGCCATTGATATGAAGACTTTTGAAGCAATTCAGTCAAGCTAAAATCTACACCAAAATAGATCTTTGTGGAACGTATAATTTGGTGCAGATTAAAGAGAGAGATAAATACAAGAGAATATTTTAGACAAGGTATAGAAATTTTGAATATAATATCATACCTTTTGGATTGAAAAATTTTATAAGTATATTCTAACATTTAATGAATGATGTTTTTTAAGAATTCTTAGACAAGTTTATTGTCTACTATCTTGATGATATCTTAATCTATTCTAAGACTCTCAAAAACCATAAAAAATATGTGAGATTAGTCTTGCAAAAGTTACAAGATGTGAGAATATATGCCAAATTAAAAAAATATGTATTCCATTAATCAAAACTAAAATTTCTTAGATACATTATATCCAATGAAGACTTTTTGATGGAACCAAAGAAAGTTCAAGTTGTAATAGAATAAGTAACTCCAAAGACAATACATGATGTATAATATTTTTTAAAATTTATTAATTTTTATTAAATATTTATCAAAAATTATTCCCAAATTGATGGTTTTTTTCACTTGATTGACATGCAAAGATATATTGGAATAGAGACCTCAAGCACAAAGAGATTTTTAAGATTTGAAGGTAGCTTTTATTACAACTCCAATCTTATTACATCCAGATTTCACAAAAGTCTATTTAGAAACTTATACTTTTGAATTTATATTACAAATTGTACTATCATAGATGAAAAAAGATAGAAAGCTCCACCTAGTTGAGTTCTATTCTAAATCTTTTTTAATTACATAAATCAATTATAAGATTTATAATAAAGAACTTCTTACAATTTTAGAATCTTTTCAAGAATGGTGTTACTTGTTGGAAGGCGCTATATATCTTGTGATTATATATATAAATTATAAAATTTGAAGTATTTTATATCAACTTAGGTTTTTAATTGATGCCAAGTTTATTAGAATATATCATTATTTTTATTTGATTTTGTAATTACATATTAATTAAAAAAGTAAGAAGGACTATCAGATGATTTATTAAAGAGATCATATCTTGCTCCAAAGGTCAAAGAAGAAATATTTGATTAATAATATGCTATTCTTTTTAATCTAGAATAATTTTATTTGTATGCTACTTCTATGATTAGTCTATTTGATCCAAGTTTGCTTGAACAAATTTGTGCAACGTCAATCAAAGATTCATTAGTTTGTAATATCGAGCAGCACTATTGTAATATAATATGACTAAAAGGTGAAAAGGGTGAAGAAATTATCATATTATAGAAGATTTTACTTTAAATATTGTAGAAAATTATCTTAGAAAATAAACAATAGTCCAAAAGAAAGTAAAAATAAAGATGTAAATGCTACCTTTTTACAAAGTAGGCTTCTACTTATTTTGTAAGGCCATAAATAAGGTGAAACAAAATAGATTAAAAAAATAAAAGACATAAGCATATATAGGAAGAAGTGAGGAGTTGATTTTAACAAAAAATAATTCAAAAGGACAAAATTTGATACTTAAAGCAGACCCGTTATCAACGTGGATTGAAATTAGACCTTGAGGCACAAAACCAAGTACTTATGGCAACTTAGGGGCTTCTTTGCAATTCAGAGAATAGGATTTGAGAAAAAACTTAAAAAAGTTTCTTTGAGCATTAATTTTGGATGATTTGAGTGAGTAATGACTTTGTAAGTGCTTTGCAAAGTCATAGTTGTTTTGGGTGACTCTAAAATTTGTAAAATACAAAGAGTATTTAATTTGAAAAATCTCGTGAGTTTGGTAGTAGATCTATAATTCAAATTTTGAAGACTTGTGAAAATGGTTGTTTGAAATATATTTTGTAAGTTTGAGTTTGATCGAACAGTTAAATAGAAGGTTATTGAATTTCAAGTAGGTTGAAATTTCAAAAATTAGACTTTGAGAGATAGTTAGGATTTCTAAGATCTTCAAAAATCTACTAATTGGATTGAATAAAATTTATACATGAAAATAATAGACTTGATTTTCTACACATATATAAAATTTGAAAATAATTGAAAAACTTAAAAAGGAGATATTAGGATAGGAAGTTCAACATTCAAATTGAAGTAACAGGCCAGCTAACATCCAAGTGGATTTTAGGATTTTTCTTCCATTTAGTACTTGTGATTATGTTCACATTTTGTGTGGTTGTTGCTAACTTAGTTATTAAAAAGTTTGTAAATTTTTAAATAAGATCAATAGTTTGTTTGATACATATTGAGGTTCTAAACAATACCAGGAATAGATTGAGCTGGTTAAGGTTTGGTTAGGATTTGGTTAGGATTAAGATTTGATTTAGGCTCTAAAATTTATCTAGGGTTTGGTCTAAGATTTAGGATTTGTCTAGAATTTGGTTTAAGATTAGAATTTGGTTTAGGATTTGATTTAAGGTTTAGGATTTTTCTAGGGTTTGATTTAAGACTTAAGAGTTATCTAAGGTTTAATTTAGGATTTAGGATTTGTCTAGAATTTGATTTAGAATTTAGGACTCATTTAGAATTTGATTAAATTACATTAAAGTTTCAATTAGGATTAAATTAGAACTTAATTGAGATTTATTTAAGATCTATTTGTAATTATTTTCATATTTTTTAGGATTTCTTAAAGATTCTTTTAAGATTTATTGTGGATTTTCTTTCAATTCTTTTAAGATTTCTTATTGTTACTTTTATAATTTCTTTAAGATTTCTTTTGAATTTGATTAAAGTTTATTTAGCATTGTTAAGATTTAATTGGAGTTTATTTAGTATTCTATTAAAGTTAGGATTTTGTTGTAGAAATTTCTATTCTACCTTATACAACCAAGTGCCTGGTGTATTCTCAAGCAAGACTTCACGCAATATGACAATGCCTTGACAAAAAAAGTTTGAGATTGTGGAAGATCTTTTGTATTTTTAAGATTTTTTATATATTCCAAAATGTGATTTCTTGTTCTTCAATCTTGTTATGATTTTCTAGCCCTAGGACATTTTTGGTTTAATAAAACATTATAGCTTATTTCTTGAAATTTTTGGTGGCTTCAAATATAAAAGACCATGAAGGACTTTGTTCTCTTGTGCGACATTTGTTCAAGATCCAAGAATTCTCAACATCGTCCTTATGGACTTCTACAACCACTACAAATTATGAAGCAACTATGGTCTTTAATAACAATAGATTTCATCATTGATCTGCCACCATCAATGTAAAAAGGTAATTTTTGGAGAAGAAATAACAAGGCTCTTTTTTGATAATATACATCAATATCATAACTTATTTAATGATATTATTTTTTATTAAAGACCTCAATTTATATCAAAGTTTTGGAAATCCTTTTTTTAAATTTTAAAGGTGGATATCAAACTTTCTTCTATCTTCTACCTCCAAACAGATGGTCAAATAAGTCAATCAAGTTTTGGAGTAGTATTTGTGATATACCAACAACTATCAATAAGATGATTGGACCTTGTATTTACTTTTAGAAAATTTTGCTTATAATAATATTCTTCCTACTTTAAATCATCAAATATGATTTTATTCTAATTATAATTATTATTTGAAGCTTGATTTGTTAAATACATCAAAAGATGAAAATATAAGAGTTGAAGCTCTTACAAAACAATTATTACAATTCCAAACAACTTTGAAGCTCTATTTACAAATAGCTCAAGTTTCTTACAAAGAATCTTTATACGAATTTAGAAAATAATCATCATCTTTTCAAGTTAGAAATAGAGTATGGATACTTCGACAAAATATTAAGATCAATCGACTTTGCGATAAGTTAGACTATCATAGACTAGGACCATTTTGTATTCAAAAGTAAATCAATCTAGTGGCTTATTGGTTAGAACCACCCATATCTATGAAGGTACATCCAATCTTTCATGTTTCTCTCTTAGAGGCTTATTCAAAATCAACTATTTCAAGAAGAATGCAACCATCACCACCTTACATTAAAATAAATAATCATGTAAAATATGATGTAGAAAAGATTTTTGATTTTTGGCAAAGAAAGAAAAATTGAAGTATTTTATTCATTGGCACTGCTATGATATCAATGAGCGTACATGGAAACCAATAAAAAATCTAGTTATTGTAGAACAAAAGATACAGAGTTTCATTGATGTTATCTTCAAAAATCTAAACCTATTTTAAAATAACTTTTTTATGAAGATATTGTTAGGATGTTGTATATAACAAAAAAAAAGATATGAAACTGATGGTCCTCGTGGAAATTAGAGTTAAATAAAGAGGTGATATTACAGATATCTAATAAGAAGAAATTAGGAATATTCTTTAAAAATTCTATTAGATTTTAGAAAGTTCTATAATATTCTAAAATATTCTTAGAATATTCTAGAAGGTTCTAGATAGTTCCTAGGATTGCTTCATTTTTCATGAACTTCTTAAGAAGCTTCCTAAGATTGCTTTATTTTTAAGCAATATGGAAATTTCTCAAGTAGCTTCTTAAGGTTGCTTCATTTTCAAGTAGCATAGAAACTTCTTGAGAAGCTTTCTAATATCTAGTATATATTGAAGTCAAGATTGAAAAAAATCCTTAATCTCAACAATACATCTTTTAGAACTTAAGTTCATTGTTCTTGATGTTGATTTTGTACTTATTTGGTTCAATTAAATTCATGATAGTTTTCTTTTTAAAACTCTTTTGTTCAACTTTTTGTTTGATCTCTTGTATAGTATATTTTTTCTTTTAGCTTACACATTTTAAAATTTAATAAAAAATTAATAAAAAATTTATATTCTAATTTTTTTATTTAATATTCAAAAAATAAAAATCAACATTTGAGTTTTTAAAAATGGCTCTTAAAACATTTGGCAGAATTTACATTTAGATTGATTAGATTAGATTACTTTTAGATTGATTAGATTTCTAAAACGTACACATAAATATTTGTACCATATAACAATAATAATCTGAAATTTTGTATATTTATATTTATACAAATTAATTAAATTAAATATTAATTTTGGAGAATAGAGCATTTAGTGTTTTTTTGTCAATACACACGTCACATTAGTAGCAGAGCTTTTTTGCCTAAACAATGCACGAGAATACACAATTAATTTTCTTCAGTAATCAAACCGTTTCAAAACTACTATAAATTAAAAAATTAATTCAACATAGATTTTTTACTGTTAAAGTCCTCAACAAATTAGCGAAACAACACCAACTAGCGAACACTCAAATCCCGTTCATATAATTTCATCTGCCTAAATCTCAGAACCATTCTCACTTACCAGCTGCAATTACTCAAAACTCTGTAAACATGCACGAGAGAGAGAGCGAGAGAGAGACTCGAAACTACCAAACTCTAATTGCATTTGCTGGAATTCAAAATTGATGCCGCAAAAACTCCAACGTAACTCAAAACCTGCGACAAGACTGATAAAGTAATGCTTCAAACACTGAGAGAGCGCCGCGCAACGCCCGTTGGCCTACTTTCGAATTAGAAGCAAGTGGTTTGCACAGCAGCAATTAAGTGACTACTCTTTCTTCTGCAACAATAGATCGAAGAACTATAAAATAATACAGAATCATTTCCACGCCGAGATTGAGACACCCTTGCTAATCGCAGTGGAGTGCACCTCCATACAAAGATAAGTTTTTCCCTGGACAGACGACAAGAGTGAGGAGAGAAGCCGAAGATTCGAGATTCTCCATACCCGGGCATATATCCGGACTTAGATTCTTATCCGTTTAATATCTGATCCACGTACGCACATATAAGATTCTTTTAGTCTACGTGGCATGTGCCAGGGGAGCTTCCGACTCTGGACTGATGCTGAATGTTCTAGAACGTGCTCGAAAGCGCGGGCAACTGCTCTGTTCTAGAGACCTCCACTGAAGCTTCGCCGTTTCGCTTACAAGTTGCATGCTTCGCTTTAAATAATTCCATAGATCGCTTAGCTTCTTCAAGTCTGTCACACGCTGTGTAGATTAGCATACTTGCAAGTATTCTAAGGGCAGTGGTCGAATCGTGGAATTGGTGCAATCGTAGTTGTAAATCCAGTTGAATCTGGAGCGTCTTGTTTTTTGATCGAGCTGGTGGTGTCTTCCAGTGAGCTGATATTTTTCTGTTTAGTTGCTAATGGGTGGAGGATACTTTGATAACATGTGGGATCCCTACAGCAGTTCGTATGTGTATCCTGGGGCGCAGCCGAGGCCTGGGCATTACCGTCCAAGAGCTCCTGTGAATGATAGTTATGGTTATTCGAGGGTGCCAGAGGATTGGACCTATCCGGCTAAGGTCAAGGAAACACCGAGCAAGAAGACAGTGAGAATAATTCCTGTTACGGATGGAAGTGCATTCGAGGCGGTGGCGCAGGAAGTTGTGCAAGTAGAAGTTCCGCCTCGTGTTGGGAAGTTCGAGAGTGAGACGGCTGCAGCAACGAAGGTGCAGGCTGTGTATCGTGGTTATTGTGTGCGTAAGACTAAGCCTTTAAAGCATTTGAAATTGATTAGGAAAGTTAAGGAGGAGCTGGAGAATTTCGAGCTTAGGTTTCAAGAAGTACCGCAGAAGAAAAGAATTTGTACTGACCCGCAGGAGAGATTGAAGTGGACAGAAGGCATTATGGCATTGCTGCTACGGTTGGATCAATTGCAAGGTGCGCATTCGGACGTCCGTCTCGTACGCAAGTCAGTGGCCAAAGAATTGATAAAATTTCAGGAGAAGCTGGATTCTATTTCAGATGCTTCTGAAGATGAGGACTTGAAAGACTCATCCATGGTTGAGGAGAATGGTGATAATCTCGATTTTTCGAATGAAGGGTCGAAACTTATTGATAACGGCGAAGATTCTCCCGGTGAAAAAAGCGTAAAGGAAATGGGAATTGACAAAAGCATTCCGGAGAGTATAGGTGCGTCGGAGAATTTAGATTATTTGGAGGGAGCAATAAATGAGGATGGTATCAATGTTACCTCAGAGCCCCAACAAGCAGTGGACTACGACGGTGCCGTTGAAGCGAAGAACGAGCTACGGGAAAAAGATTCTAACAGCATCAAGGGCATTGAGGATGTAGCATCTGAGCAGCAGGCACCTGAAGAGCATGTTGCCTCAATTTCTACGAGTCATCATGATCAGGACGGCTTACTTCACAGTTCAATGGGTGTGATCGTGGATCCCATAGTAAGTGATGGTTTGGATCCGAGCTTGACAGAGCCTTTTGCTGCTTTTCCAATGGATGTAGAAAACGAGGTTGCAGGGGAGCCGGCTGTCGACTTAGAAGAAAATGTCGAATCTGAGTCACAGTATTTGGAAAGTGTACCACCTATGGATGTTGAAGGTGGCAATCAGGAATCCTGTCAATTGGAAAATTTCGTGGCAAGCGAACCCTCAAGTGTTGTTGCTGACGAGTCAGCATCACAGGAGAGTGATGCAATAGCTTCTGTCGAGAATGATGTGGTTCACGGCAAGGAACATAACGTGAGGAGAGGAGAAGCAGAGGAGCCGTCGAATGTACTTGTAAAGCCTGATCTCAGTAGGTTATCATGCTGTGACTCGGGTCGTGATAATCTTGACATTTCTAAATGTCTGGAAGAGAGACAGACTAAGGCTGGATCAGTGGACCTAGACAATCGGTGTATGATTCCCGCAGGTACTTCTCTGATTACTCCTCAGGCTACTTCTCTGGCACCTCAATGTTGCCAGAGGCTACTACAAGGCCACCCCCAATCTTCAACTGCTGACAATAATGAAGCTTTGTCTAACCGTGCGCTGCTGCAACAACTGCTTGACGAAAATCGAAAACTCAAGGATGTAGTTGGGAGAGTATTACATTGGGGCAAACAACAGAACGACATTATTCACAATTTAGCTAGCCGTATTGAGCAACTGGAGGAACCACAATTCCAAGTAGACATGTTACACGGCGAGAAGCAAATAGGCAGAAAGAGAATTAATACTGATTCATGCGTAGCGGGTGGTGGGAAAAGATCACTTCGTAGGATAGAGAAAGGTCGCAAGAAGGGAAAATCGGGTAATAGGCTCCAACTTAGTCGCTTCGATCCAGCAAATTGGCTCTCTGCGGAATCAGAAGAATATTTTTGAACTTTTAGCCCGGCCAGGATGATAGGCCGGGCTGTACCAATCACAGTCTTGTACATACTCAAATTTGCAAATGATAGTTTCAAATCAAATTTTGATCATAAAAACCTACATCTTGTTTCTTTACTATCTGTAACAGTTGACTTGGTATTGTGTCGTGCACGGTAAAATGCTGCCAACGAAAGCACGCCGAAGCCGAAGCCGAAGCCGAAGCCGAACAGAGTAGAACAGATTGGATGCAAAACTTAATGACGATGAACCTCAATGAATGGCGACGGAGCAGTCCGAGGGATGTTTAAACACAGTATCCAAAGGGTTCCTTTCCGTTACACGTAGCACTGCAGATATCAAGACTACCGCACTGTGGAAGCAGTGAGGAAATTTCCGAAGCTATTCGATGTGCTGCTCTCAGGCTTTCGCACTTATGCTCCATTAATCGGTAAATCATTTCGATAGTTGATAACGCGTGGAAGCAACTCGTAGGTGGTCCGACAAGGTTGAGTTAAGTACTGCGCTGAGAAACACAGCAATTACTTCGTGTTCAATTTCGGTGAGACCCTTGCGATTGCTTGAAATTGTAAGGCAAGAGGTTTAACAATGATGCGCTTAATCTACATTGTTGTTGTGGAGAGGAAGGATTCCTCAGAATGGAGGCTAATTACCATGTTTAATGTGTGCAATGTCTCGTAATTTCTAGAGAACCGCGAATGATCATGGAATGAATGTTTTAGGATACTGGGTAGTTTGCGGCACTTGGGAGTTCAGATAGGTGGGTTTTGGGAGGGATTGTGTGGAGATGTTATTGACCTCATTCGGTCCAGAACTTGGACATTTGAGCAAGAGAGTGCGGTTTTTAGGATTTTGACCAAGATAGAGAGAATCTCGGAGATAGCTGCAAGGAAATCGCCATCGCTATGAATAAGCGTCAGAGAACCGAGGCTGAGGAAGACTATGTTAATACGAGGAGTCAGATTCAAAAACTTGAGAAAGACAGCGCTGCAAAAGACGTCCGGATTGTAGAACTCGAGAACAAGTCGAAATTTCCCGAACAACGGAACTCGAATAACTTCTCAGGCGGGCAGTCCTTCTTGGACACGGGACCTACTCCGACTCTTCTTTATAAAGCCTTGGAGAGAGTGAATACGACATCCAGCAACTTCACCAAGCTTTTGATGTTGGCCTTGTCGAACGATGGTGTGCCTTGCTCCACAGTGGCCAAAACCCTGAAGCCGTCTGTGCTCTTTGAAAGAGACGCCCACACCAAGTTCGTATATCAAGCTCTCGTTTGTAAGGTCTTGTTTGCAGACTTTGAGAGCGAATGTTTCAACATCGAGGACAACGCACTTGGGATCCTTGACCCTGAGCAGTCTCGGGAAGATAATTTTCAGCGTTACAAGGATATTGTGGATTTACAAAACCCAGAAGAACTTGTATATGAGGACGCAACCAACAATGAATTCCGAAGGTTTTGCATCAAGAAGCGAGAGGATCTTATTACTGCCATCTCCCACACTGAGGCTCGTGGTGCTCGTAACTTAGGAGCTTTGCTGTTCGGCCAAGTCTTTGCAGCTGATGGGATGCGAAGACGATTAGCATCCAGTAATGAACCGGAGTTCAAAATGACTTCGAGCTTTGTCAGATTTGCGTTGTCTGTATTCATCGTACACAAGCTCGCATTTTCATTGCATCCCAATGCTCGGATTTTCCGTGTACAAGACGGGAAGATGTTCGATTCGCAATACATGGAGCCTGTCGTCCCGCATGCAGACGGTGAGTATAATAAATCTACTTCCATCTCCATTAGTGCTGGCTTCACGGTAGTTCCAGGATTTCAAGTGAACAGAATTGTTGTGAAAAGCAGGGTGTTCACCACGATAAGAGTGTAATTCATCCGAAAGTAGCAAAAGATTAGCGTTTTGGAGACTTTTCTGATCAGGGAGGGTCGCTATCCGTGTTGCCTCCAAACCCTAAACTGAGAAGACTCTGGAGGATGGCAGCATTCTTCAAAGTTTTGCTCCTTGATTTCACAGAGTAAAGCTTCGCAGATAGACTGAGTGGTATATATATGTACGTACAAATTATTTATTTAGTTATTTATTCATTTTTTGTTTTCACTTTGGACTGTGACCAAGCGATTCTGCTGATACTTCACTGGATTGTTGAACGATGAATTGGGGCATTGATATGCTTGAAGCAACCAGCATTGGATACTTCTCAATTGGTACAGTTTGCCAGTGGAAATGGCATCAGAAGGGATACCCTAAACAGCACAGTATGAACTATGTGATGTGGCAAGGAAGAACAAGATAACATTCTGAACAGGTAGAATTCATCAACTTCCAATGTAGTCTTGTGACAGCTGCAACTGATGGCATGCCACAAACATCATGCCTTCACACAGCTTTCTCTACATAATACACCAAAACATGATAGTCCAGCTAGGGTTCAGCTAGAGTGTAGGGTTCAATTGTGACATGTTGGATTTTCACTTTAATTTATGCATTTTTGCTTGGCTCATGTGGATAGTGTAATTTTCTCTCCTTTGCTAGAAACATTTTGTTGTTGTTTTTGTCTTTTTTATTTTGTATTCATTCAATTCATTTAAAGTGGCAGTGTTTCTTGTTTGTTTGGCCCTATAATGTCATCAATTAACATCAATAGACATTAGTCTATTGATATGGTATTATTAAATTATAAATTCAAAATTTTTTATTTTATTTTATTTTATTTTTGTACAAGAGACAAGTTTTTTTTGTTTTTTTGTTTTTTTTGTTTTTTTGTATATGTACTTTGTGCAAGATAAGTTGGAAACTTCAATAATTTACAGCTTTAATTTATTTTTATTAAATTCTTAAGTATTAGAAAATAATATATATATATATAATCTTTTTAAAGAAAATAAAAGTAAAAATAAAATGGTCTTAAAGATAGTCATTGCATTTTAATAAAATCTTTTAAAATTTTATAATAAATCTTATAATTATTAACAAATTATTTTCATTGTATGATTTTGATCAAATAGTAGTTGAATCAATAGAAAGTTATACTTATAAATTCGAAGTTATTTATGATTTTAATTGTTTGATGCTTAAAGATGTAATTTATTCACTTATGATTATTATGATTTCTTCGTACTTCAAAAAATATAAAAGATTTCTTTTATTTAAGATTACAAAAACATACTCTAAAAAAATACAAAAATTATAGATATCAAATTTTTTATATAGATTAATTAAAATAACAACGATTTTTTTAGTTATTATTATTTTTTTAAAATTTCTCATAAAGTATTGACATAAAAAGTGATGTCTTTTTAAATATAATTAACATAGAGTTTATTTACTATATAATGTAAAAAAATGAGATGTCTTTGCATATGTCAAAAGAATCTCTTATATATTTTGAAATAAAATAAATTATCAAAGAAGTATATTAAAAACTAAAATAAGAACAACCATCTATTTTAAGTAAGCTTCATGAAGTTATATATTAATTTGGAAGTAAAGAAAAACTTTGGATTTTTAACTTCTTTACAAAATGTTAAACAATTAATAAAATATATAACTTTGCTAAATCTTACAAATTATAGAAAGAATTTTGTAGAGTTGTAATTAAAAATTTTAAAATTAATTTGTTCAAAAATTTAAAAATAAGAGATTCTATAATAAAAAGTCAAGAATATAGAAGAAAGAGCTAAGGTTGAAATTTAAGATGTTCTATTGGATATGATAGAAGAATAAGAGGTAAAGTATTGAAGATATGAATCTATTGAAATAAATATAGAAATTATTGATAAATTAGTTTAAAATTATAATAAATGATAAAAGTAATATTAATAAGATGCTTTAATTTATAATAAATAAGTTACAATTAAAGATTATTCACAAGACAAATTTAAAAGTGAGTATAGTTGATCAAAAACTTTTTCAATTTCTATATAAAATTTATAATTTTTGTATCTCAACATATAAAATATATTATATAGAATCTCTTATATAAAACAACTCAAGAGGGACAAACCAACAGGATGAACTAGAGGAAACAAAAACAATCTTTGATTGTTTGCATATCTCATTGTTTTCATCAAAATGAAGCAAAAGTAAAGCAATAACTTTAGTTTTAATTAATTAAAGATGCAAATCTGCATCCTATTGTTGAAAAATTCCAAAAGTAGTATTGCAAGATCACAAGGCATGGAGCTTGGAAGCTTTCAATCAAGGTTAAGAAAAGTAGCTTTATTTTTGCGATTGTGGTGGATTCTGTGCAATCTTTAATTTTTCACTTATTTCTTCTTGTAAGTTATTATTGAATACCAAATAAAAATAAAATAAGTTTAGAATCCATGATAGTTTTGTAAAAGAAGTTATGTCTGTATGTGTAATTGGTAATGATAAAGAGGCCATATTATTACTATGCTTGACGACAATGACAAAGATGTGCATATCTTCAGTTATCCAAAGATACACCATGTGTCTTTGTTATAAAGGCCTAAGTATTGAGATCAAAAGTTGTACAAGAATGATGTGGAATTTTGAAATTATAAAGCGGATGATGCAACAAACTTAGATGTAATAGAATTGAGGCAAAAAAATAAAATAAAATAAAAAAACAAGAAAAGGAGACACAAAGAGAGAAAAGATCAAAGGATCATCAGTTCCACGTGTATTGGATGAGTGGGTGCCATTCATCAACAACCAATTTGTATTACATTTCCATCTTGCAATTAGATATGTTGATGATTTAAAGATTTTTTTTTAGAAATTACCTTGTATTTGATGCCTTTAGGTGCTTTCGGTACAATCTTATTTGAAAAGTAATCCTACTTCTATAATTAGGGTGGATTCTATGTGGTCTTTAATTTATTGTCTTTGTCTTTTTGCAAGGAATTCTTGAGCTATTGATTAGAGTGGTGGTTTTGGACATCAAAAGTTCTTCCAAAGATTTGATTTATTACATAAATTAATAATTCTAGCATCTATATCTTATTTTTACTATAAAAATAGTATTAAGTAAATGTACATATTTGTACAATGCACTTATAAAGGATTCAATGAAAAAATTAAGTCTTATGAAAAGAAGTTTAAACATGATTAGTAGGAATATATAGATGTAAGAAATTTTTTTATTTTATACTTTTATGCAAATTAAACTTTTACATCTTTTTTGTAGCCAACGACATGGATTTCAACTATTTATTTTATAAGATATATTTATATAAAGAATCAAATAACTATCTATTTTTTAATTAGAAAAATGATAGTTTAATCAATTTTAAAGAGTAAACAATTAGAAAGCTTTTACACTATGTTTAATTCTTTAATTTATAAGTAATAAAATTACAACTATAATATCTAGTGATATAAGAGTGTAAGTTTTATTTTCGATGGAAAAAATCTTTTAAGTATAGAATCTAAATAAATGAATTTATCAAATTCAAATAATTTTTATTTTTTTTATTAAAAAATATTGGTCTTGAGATATGTAAATATAAAAATGATAATGATTTTTCAAAATAATTAACAAAAAAATTTATATAAAAAATTATCTACATTAAATTTGCTAGAATTTGATGATGATTATCTTGATTTTACAATCATATATATAATATTTTTTTTAATAAATAAATTTTTTAGCCTAAAAATTAATAGAATTAAAGTTGAAGACTTTAATATTATTATAAAAGAAAAAAAAAAACAAGTTATTCTACAAAAATACATATACAATTATGATACATATTCCACATATATAATTTTTTTATTAGATTATATTAATTACTTGAGTTTTGATTATAGATAATCTTAATTTCTTTCTATAAAAATAAATTATAAAAATCACTCAAAAATCCTCAATTTTTAATGTTCTTTTGATTCATAGATGAAAAATTTTATATAGAGATAACTTATTGATGAGATTTCATAAATGAATGTCAAATCTATAAATAAAGTTATTTGAATAATGATTATATATATCAAGTTGTCTAAAACTTCATTCACAAATGAATTTTTTTCAATATTATTCACGTTGACATCAAATTCTAATCTCTATCTATATATTTTAATTTTAAAATAAAATCCTTTGGCAATACAATGTTCACAAACCATTACAAAGTCAACAACATGATTATTAATACAAATGGATATTTTAACAAGATAAATTTTCTCACACTTAGTTCTAATTGATAACTATTATCTTAAAATGGTTCTACTTCTTAAATAAGTTTTTTTCAATATATAGGCTCAAAGATTTACAAGACTTCAATAAATATTCTAAGATTGGAAGTAAAATACCAATATTTATAAATATGGAAATTTATTGTAGATATATTATTAGTAATACATCCATATTTATAACCACCATTGCTAAAATTGATAATTATTCATTCCACCATACTAGTTTATGTTCATCTATATTTTTAGAATAGATCAAGATGTCATTCAGATAATAGACAACAAAATTGTCTAAAAACTCTCAAAAAAACATCATTCATTAAATGTTGAAAAGCTTTTGGTGCATTTGTAAGTCCAAAAGGCATCATGTTGTATTCAAAATGTCCATACCTAGTTTGAAATGCAAGCTTCCATTCATCTCCTTCTTTAATATATACCAGATTATATACTCTCTATAGATCTATTTTTTTTATAGATCTCAGCTTGATTCACTTGATTGAAAAGTGCGGATATCAAAGATAGATGTTACCTATTCTTGATGGTCATCTTGTTGAGTCTTCAATAATCAATACACATCTACAATGATCCATCTTTCTTCTTCACAAATAAGATTGGAGCTTCTGCTGATGATTTGGAATGGCGTATAAAATTCTTAGCCAAATTTTCTTCAATATATTCCTTGAGCTCAACCAATTCATTTTGTGATAAACTATAAATTGGTCCAAATGGCGGTTGTGCTCCTTCTTAAAGGTCAATTGAATAGTCATAAGAAAAATATTCTAGAAAAGTATCCACATTCTTCTTCTCAAATAAATCTTGAAATTCTTAATACTGCCTACAAATGCCTTTTGAAGTCTTTGCATCATTAGAAACAAGTGTGGCATAGATGACATAAGGTGATCCTTCTTTTGCAGCATACAAGAAAGTTCTTGCACATACAAACTTATGTTTAATTGTACTAGACTTATGAATTTCTATTGGATTAATTTCACTCTTAATTATACTTTTAGAAAAGTCAAGAGTATGAGAAATCCAACCTATGCAAGGATTATACTTTTCTAACCATAATAAATCTAAAATGACTAGATTAAAGGAAGATCTAATTATATTAAAGATTATGCAATTACTATGACCATTTATTGCTACATCTATATGAAGTGTTTTATGAATAACATCTCCAAGAAACAATGGATGACTATCTAAGACTTCTACATGAACAGGTTTAGTTTTTTGTACTAATAGTATTTTATGACTTTTAACAAATTCTTTGTGTAAGGAATAAGCTGAGGCTCCCAAATCTTTCAACACAAAGGCTTTATAATTATTATTTCCTAAATACACATTTATTATAAAACAAAGAGAGGGTTTTGAGAAGAAGATAGGACCTTCATTAAAAATTATCTACCATACTAGTTGATAGGTTTCTTTAGGAATAAATCAAATCTAAGCTCTAAATTTTGTGTTTTTGCAAAAGATATAGAATCTAAGAGTACCATGGAAACAACAATGCATGGCCATTGTAAAATTTTCTAATTGCATATTCAAATTTTTGCTTTTATTATAATCTCAAAACAACAATTTTTTTAATCATATCTTCTTGTTCTATGTATGCAACCTTTTTACATGCACTTGCTTCTATATTTATCTATAGCAACCAATAATATTATTCTATAATAATATCTATAATTATTTATATTCTTAATTCATGCACATGATATGTAATTGCACAATGAAATATCTATTGTTTTTTAGAAATAAAATATTTTATATAATTTATGTTTTTCTTTGAAATAAAAGATTTTTTTGTTAGAATTCATCTATCAACTTATAGTATTTTAGCAGGTCAATTATCTTCAAAAGTTGATTATATTATTTATAAAAAAATAAAAATATTAAGTTTATTTAGTTGAACTATGAAATGAGTGATATTCTACAGTGAGGTATTTGACAACCATTTTATGTAAAATCTATGTAATTCATAACAAATAATGATATTGAATTGATTACTTTGCTCATTTCTCCTTTAATTCCATCTTTTTCTTCAAACGGATATATCAAATTTCTATGTAATTTTAAAAATTATCTTATTAAATCACTTTTTTGATCATAAATCATACAACTTATCTATAAAATAGTTGTCTTTAGTTGATTAGAAGTAATAATCATATTGCTTTAAGTAAAAGTTACTTAGATCTTAAAAAGATTAAAAAAAATAATATTTAAAAGTCCAAATTTTTTTATTTAAGAAAATATGAATTTGAATTAATAGAAGTTAAAAAAGCATTGTAATTTTTTTAATTTATTTTTTGTTCTATTCTTATTAGTAAGTTTTTTGATAAATTATTGATCTTTGATTTTCATGCTAATATATTATATAACTTAAATACTTTATTATATTATTATAAGCCCTTAAATCTTTATTATATTCACTATAAAGATGAATTTCTATTTTTTTTATATACAACTAAAGCTATTTATAGGATTTAAAAAAATTAGTTGTTACAACATAACAATTATGCTCAATATATGTAATAATTTGAAAAAATAAGTGATTTCTATGTTTGATGTTTTTATATCTTTTAGTGTTTGTATAACTTCTAAGTCAAGAATTGTATTGTTATTATAGATATTGGATTTTATTCAATACAACCCAATTGGAATTTTTTTGGCCAAATTAATATATTAAAATTTTTAGTTCTATTAAATTATGGTGTTAAAAAACAACCAATTATATGGTCCAATTCCATCATTGCTTTAAAATCTTCCTAAGAAAAAAGTATTAGAATTCAATTATAACAATTTCATGGAGGAACTATCAAGAACATGAATCTCAAAGAAAAAAAATCTTTAATATACTCTTATGTCATTCAATAGGATTAAAAAATTATTCAAAGATGATATAATATTAAACTAGAATAGCTACTATCAAAGATAAGAAGACTAAAAAGTCTTGAAATAAGATTAAGAACTAGAAAGGTATTAAAAAGATTGAAAAAGGCTTCATTCTTGCTTCTATAACTATACTCTTTAACTAAAAGCTATGTGGTAATATTCTATAAGATCTCCAATATGTGTTGACTTTGCTAGACACATGGTTTAACTTGCAAGACAAGTTATCAATATGTACGCCATATAGTTAGCTTGTTCTACAAGCTACTAATATGTGTATCACATGGTTAATTTATTGAAAAAGTTTCTAGCCTACCAATCAACTATAAACATGCCTAAAATCAAAGTAATATCTATGAAGCTTCTCTAAAAATATTATAAAATTAGTCTATTTTTATTTATTTCTATTTAATCATATAGATAATTATTGGAGTAAATACATATATTTGTGACATTATTCTCCTTCTTGAGATGAGTTTCATGAAGAATGGTCATCTTCTTTTATAGATCTTATTATTTTTTTATCTTGATTTTGATAGATATTATTGATGAAAAGCATCAATTTTCTTTGCTACATTTGCAAGTTTTTTTTGTTGGTTCCAATGTACATTTAATAATATCATATCCATGTCAATGAACAAAATATTCTAATCTATTTTGGTACCACCTTAAATCTAAGACTTCTGCTATCTTAAACTCTTGGTTATTATCCACTTTTATAAGAAGAGGTGGCATTTGTCTTTTTTCTAAGATATTCATTATCTTATATAACTCAAAAAAAAACACATGAAATACATGATGAAATTTTATAGACTTCAAAAGGTGTAATCAATAAGCAAAAAGATTAACTTATTCACAAATAAAAAAAAGTTCAAGCCTACAATAGTCCAATTTGTTATAAAGACAAGTAGTCATGATATTGCAATAAAATAAGCATACCTTATCACCCACGTTGAATTATAATTATCCTTGCAATAAGCATCTGCATTGATCTTTTGTTATTTTTGAGCTTCCTTTAACTATGCTTTTATTATTATATATAGCATTGACAAATGATTTATAAAATATTTTATTATAAGATTATTAAATTTTGAAAATTCAAAAATACCAAGTCATGGATGATAATCATGATTGGTAAAAAAAGGTATTTATTGTGTAAAAAAATATATTGAATTATTGTATGAAAATTCTACCAATTACAAAAATATTGTCTAATCATCTTGATGATAATTGATGGTATACCTCAAATATTACTTCAAGCTATGATTTATCCATTTTGTTTGTCCATCAATTTAAAGATGAAAAGTCAAAAAAAGCTTTATATTTTTTTTAAATCTTAAAAAAGATTCTTCAATGTAATTATTGAAGAATCTTTTTTACGTAAAACTAGATCTACAAAGAACATATAATCTAATATTCAATAATAGATGTGGCATATATAACAAAAGTTGACACATGCATAAAAGCTCTTGTATCTACCAATATTGGTTTGGATATATTGATCTAATAGATTTCTATTTGAGTAGCAAAATCTTTGACTAAATAATGAAAAAAATCAAGGTTATAAGAAATTTAGTTTATTTTAGAATTATATTTTTTTAATCATAATAATCTTAAAATAATTAAATTAAAAAGAGATCTAATTACATTAAATATTATTAAACTATTATGATTAATAATTACTACATCCAAAGGAAAAATTTCATAAGTAACATCTTCAAAAGACAACAAACAACCATCTAATATTTTTACATGGAAAATTTTGGTTTTTAAAATAAGGATATATATATATATATATATTTTTTATAAAATTTTGCCTATAAAATAGGTTGAGGTTCTTAAATCTAACAAGGCCAAGACTTTGTGATTTTTTGGTCCTAAAAAAACTTCTATTGTAAAACAAGATAAAAGATTTGAAAAAAGAATATGACCTTAATTAGATATTATGCAATATTCTAGCTGCACAATTCCTATTATAGCTGAAAAAAATTGATTTCAAACACCTTGTCTTCTTTGACAACCATACTCTTCATTTTATAATTACATTGTTTCTTTGGGCAATATTAAACTATATGCTTGGATTCTCCAAAATATAAGCACAAATCTTTTTGATGACAACAAAAATTTTCTTGCTTAATAAGTTGTTTAAAAAATACCATATTAATTTACATAGACTTTGGCCTAGATAAATAAGCTTTCAAAAACTTAGAAGGTATCACTATCACTTGATTTATAATTCTTCAATCGAATCTTTGTTCTTGAAATTTTTAAAAAAGTCAATTATTGCATACAATGGCTTAAGTAATAAATTATTCTAATGAATCTACTCTTGGTATTGTCAAGAATAAATCTTTGACATTATCTTTCAATCCATATAAAAATTGATTGATAAGGGCTTTGTCATTCTAATCCACATTGTTAGCAATATTTTGGAATTCAATAGTATATATGGTGGCTAAACATGATTCTTATTGTAATAATATGAGTTTAATTTTTGCTATTTTTTTAATTATTTTTTCCAAATATAGTCATAAATACTTTTAAGAATAAATTCAAATAAAAGAGTACTTGTAAATCTTTTTCTATCAAAGGTACAAATCAAAAAAGAATATTCTTAGAAAAAATTACTCAAATGAATCCAACTTGAGTAAATTCATCAAGGTATTGAGAAGAATGCAATTTTAGATAGAGTTTTATTTTTTGTAGAAGTCATTGAAATTTTGATCTTGTTCCATCAAACTTCTTTGCCATACTAATCTTTGTCTCTCTTATACTTACAATAATAAGACTCATTAGATTTAATCATGAATTAGATCTACTTCCTTCTCTTAATTGCATAACTTCTTGGTATAAAATTTAAAACTTATTGTTGACTTCTTCCATATGCATAGGAATAGTGCCTCTATGATTCACATTGGAAATACATAAGATTTCTACTCTCAAAGTATTAATAAGCTTATGAAGATTTATAATAGTTGCAAATCTATTCTTACTTCTATTAAAAGTAATATCTATAATCTTTATTTCTATAGATAATTCAAAAAAATTCAAAAAGGCATATTAAAGGAAGATAATCAGTAACTTCTAATATCAAATGAAAATTTCTACAAAGAAAGATAATCCACTTTTTTTTGAAAAAAAATCATTATTAAAAAATTAAATTATTTATTTATAGGTAGATAATTTGAAATCTTTAAAATATAACAATAGAAGTGGAATAATCTACTCACTTCTAAAAAAATAAAAATAAAAAGTTAACATTATTGTTAAACTATCAAAGATACAAATCTCAAAAAAAAAAAAAAAAAAAAAAAAAAAAATCCTCAATACACTCAGGTGTCACTCAAAAGGACTACGAAATTACTCAAAGATGATATAGTATTAAACTAAAATAGCTATTGTAAAAGACAAGAAGACTAAAAAATCTTGAAATAAGACTACAAACTAGAAAGGTGTTGACAAGAGTAATAAGGCTTCACTCTTGCTTCCATATATACTTTCTAACTTGAAGTTATATAGCAATATTCTATAAGACCTCGAACATGTGTTGACTTTTCTAGAAACATGACTAAACTTGCAAGGCAAGTTACTTATATTTTTGTCACATAGTTAGCTTGTTCCACAAGCTATTACTATATGTATTATATGGCTAATTTGTTGATAAAGTTTCTTGCCTACCAATAAACTAGAAACACATATAAAGTCAAAGTAGCATCTATAAAGCTTTTAAGAAGCTACTTTAAAAGTTATTATAAAAATTTTCTATTTTTATTTATTTCTATTTAATCATATAAATAATTATTAGAGTAAATATATATGTTTGAGATAGGAACTACACTAGAGAACTTCAACAATCTTTGTGGAATTATTAACACATCAATTAAAATTAATATTTTAAAAAAGAATAAAATATGATTATTTATTATTTGAATTAACTAAGATAAGTTAAGAACTTATCAACCTTGTGAATTTAACAAGGATAGAAAATTAATCTTTACTAAATTAATTTCAATAATTTTATATTGAATTTTTTTTTTATAATGTAGTATGGTATTCAATGATGTTTTTTTAACAATAAATTTTTTTCATAATAGAAAATAAAAAAATTAATTCTGACATCCCATTTAGATTTGATATTACAAAGAGAATACTTAGAGAGATAAATATGCTAATAATGGAATACTTATATTATTACAAATTTTTGTAATGTATATGAGGACTTGACTTTCATAGATATGCAATGTTTTTTGAAAAGTATTTAGCCAAGAGACTTAATTATGATATTTTCTATTTAAGATTTGGAGCTAATGTGAGAAATAAATATGTTTCATTCTAGTATTTGTTTATAAACAAAGTGATGATGAAATTCTATGTGTTTCAAGCAAGCATAGAAGACAATTATTTTGGCAAGTTTAAAAATACTAATATTATTGCATTAAAGAAGGTTATTAAGTGCAAAAGATTGAAAAGCGGATGAGAGAGTAGAATGGATTGATAAATTAAAATGACAAATTTTAGGAAGTATAGAAGATTGTAAAACAAAGGATTTTTATACTCCTCTAAAAGGAGGTCATAACCATCCTTTATTTTATTCCCTAGAAGGTATGGATCTTACTATAATTCTTATTTTGAACTTCTATAATTTTTCTCTAATTCTATTATATAAAACTTCCAATCTATATTTATTTCTAATCTCTTTATCAAGTCTTGTAAGAGATATATATATACTTGAATACTCTACCTCAAATATTCCTAAACTTAAAACAATTCCTAGTACTAGTACTTTCTTTATATACATAGTAATTAAAGAAAACAACATATATTTGTTAATTTTTTTTTTATAAAAAAAAACATCAACCATTTTTCAAAATAACATGGTATGCCATACATCCTATGTCCTATGTACATCTTCTTTAACAACCTCTATTTCTAAACATTGGGACAAGTTCCAAAAATCCTAGTTCTCTCTTCTAAAATTCTAACTTTAATTCTTATCTTAATTAAATCCATCATCCTTCCTAATCGTCATTCATCTTGTTTGTCATCTATTTGATCTATAATCAATCTAGTCTTCATTTAATTAATCTTCATCCATTTTAGTCTTCATTTATCTTTGTCTTCATCTAGCTAATCTTTATCAATTAAGGACTTTATTTATCTTCATTTTTATCCAATTAGTCAAATATAATTAATATGTTGTGAAAAATAATAATGCAATATTTATTTTTAAAAGGATATTTTTGCTAGCTTAAGTTATTAATCTCCTAAATCCTTGATTAATATTATCTTTTTTTTATATTATATTTATTTTTAATATTTTTGAAATTATCTAAATATTTCTATATAAATATAAATATATAAATTTTAAAATTTTAAAATTTTTAAATACTTTAAAAATTCCAAAATACCTTAAATATATTGATAGCTTTTTCTAGGTCTATCTTAAAGAATTACTCTTAGCTACTAATTGTTACAATAATTGAGGCAAAGAATTTTTATCTTTTAACTACTTTGACTTATTACATTTATCTAATTTATAATCAAACAAATAATTGATAATTATTTGTTGGAGCCTTTTTAAGTTTTTTTTTTTTTTTTTTTTTTTTTTTTTTATTTTATTTTATTTTGGAGGTATTTTTTAAATCTTTGGATTTCTTTTTTTCTTTTTTTGTTGTCAACACCAATCTTTTAGAAGAAAAAGACTAATATTCTTGGTTTCTTATAACAACCTACAACTCTTTGGCTAATTTTTGTTAAAATTTTGTTGTTCTTTGTTCAAAATACTGCCTTCGTCACATTTGAAAGTGCAATCTTTGTTGTCTTAAGTAGTGTCATATTTGGGATTCTTTACTATCATCTGTTCTTTTCTTTTTTATTTTTTTTGCCATAAGATTCTAAAGCCAAGTTTATGTATTCTTCTTTCTTAAAGATTTTTTTTATATATAATATTAATTAATTTTGTACTTTCGATTTTTCACATATTGCTTGTGTTGATCCAAATTAACATTCTTCAAAGGTTGGAGAGAATTAATGACATTCAATTATAGTCACCTTGTATCTTTGCCATGTTTTCTAATAGCTTTGTATTGACATAGTTAGATTTTTTTTCACATACATGACTTATACCAAGGCTCAAAATCTATTCTAATAGAATTCTAAAAAACCTTATACATTAGTACCATCACTAGCATAATGACTAATCTTGGTTCCATATAATTATAAATATTTTGGATTAAAATCCTTGGTAGCTTTAAATTCCTTAGTATTTACATTTTTTTAATCTTGACTACTTGTTAGATAGTTTAGGGAGTGATTTCTACCTAGATAACTCTTATCACTACTTAGATGGAGGTATTTAATCTTTTTTTTTAACTTTTCTTGCCACAAAATCCATTACTAATTTAGCAAAAGATTTAAGCCATATATATTTATAAAAAATACCTAAGCTTATTTTTTCTATACAAGCATCAACTTTTATCTCTTTCCAACTTTACAAATAATTTGTTGGCAAAATCATTTGTTAGATCTTCTTTTTCTTCTTTCTCTTCATCTTGGTCTGTTTTGAAATTTTAGAATAAAAGATTATCATTTTATTTTATTTTTTTTTCTTTTTTGATAGTACCTAACCTTAATTTTTTTATTTTAATCTCCTTGTTGTTTTTCAATTCTTCATGCTTTTTAGTAAATAGCTCATCTTTTTTTTGTTCTTTATTTTTTTTATTTCTTTCAATTGTTTGGCCAATTACACTTTGATTTGATATAGTTGTAGAATTATCTATACTAACATTTTGTTCTTACTCTTCTCTAGTTTTTATAATTATACATTCTTTTTTATCTAAATTTATTTTAATTTTTAATTTTTTAATTTTAGTATATTATCCATGTTTGTAATAAGACCCTATTTTGCCATCCATACTTATTTTTTAAATTTTAATTCTAGATCATTTAATTTTTCTCTATCTTTTTTTTAAAGATTTTTTCATATTTCATACAACAAATTAGTTTTTTTCTTCCTTCTACTATTTTCCTACAGATGCTTTCAATAACTTTGCAATATTTTTTTTTACCTTTTAAATCTAAGTTCTTCTTTTTGTCCTTTTAGCAACTTCTTAATATCAAAATCACTTGATTTTTGTTCCCCTCAAAATTCTAAAATCTGACATGGTTTTTTATTTGAGTAATCCTTTTGATTGTGGTTTGTTTCTTCTTTGCTAGTGTCATAGACATACTCATGTAAGCTAGTAATTACATATATAAATAGGTAGAAGTAAATAAAAGTAGATAAAAATAAGTTAATTCTATAGTATTTGATATGAAAGCTTCTCAGAAGCTACATAGATGCTACTTTGACTTTATAGGTGTCTTTAATTGACTTTTTGGATTAGAAACATGGTCAACAAGTTGGCCATGTGCCACACATGTTGTTAGCTTGAAGACCAAGCTAACTATGTGGCCCTCACGTAGAAAAACTTGCCTTATAAGTCAAGGCAAGTGTCCTACAAAGTCAACACATATTGGAGGTCCTATAGAATGTCGCCACGTAGCCCTTAGTTAGATAGTATATATAGAGACAAGAGTGAAGCCTTCTTCACTCTTGTCAATTCCTTTCTTGCTTCCAGTCTAGTTTCAAGGGTCTCTAGTTTTCTTGGCTTTTGGCAATAGCCATTCCACTTTCTTTTTTAATATATATATCAAGTTATTTCTATTTTTTCATCTTTCTTTGAGAGAAGTCTCACTTATTTATTTATCTTTATCATATTTTTGTGCTTGACAAATTGACAAGAGTACACTTATAATATCAGAGCTTTGTCTAATCTTAATTAAGAATGGATTACTCCTTTTTCTTAATAAGACACAAGCATATTAGAAGTTACGGATTACCTGCTTCTAAACTGATATTGTTCTTAGTATTTTATTTGTTCTTAAGTCCTCTTTTTTATTTGTCTTAAGCAATATTAGACATCTTTTCTTTTCTAAGTGTTATCATGGCAAAACTTGTTCAAATGAAGAGTGCAATGGCACAAATGCAAGAACAATTGAGGGAGTTAATGCTTGTAATGTAACAACTCAATTTACCACCACAAAGAGCAACAAGATTGGTAGGAAGTAAAGATATAGAAATGATTGGAGTTGCTTCAACATCTGCACCAAATCATGTCCCTTCTCCTATCGTGGAACGTCCTTCCGGTGTTAGAGAACCAAGAATTGTCCTACCTGAGAAGTTTGATTGCACCAGATCAAAGTTTAGAGGATTTATCAATCAAGTACAACTTGTGATTGAACTTCAACCCCAAAGCTATCCAACTCCAGGATCGCAAGTTAGATTCATTGGTACGCTTTTTTTAGGTTCAACATTATCATGGTTTTCATCTTTTCTTGAATGACGAGATCCAATATTGGATAATCTAGAAGTTTTTTTGGCAAAGTTTCGATCCATGTATGGAGAACATGATGCAATTTATTTTCCAACCAATAAGATCTATATTTTACGACAAGGCAATCGATCAATAATGATGTATGCTTCATAATTTTGACAACTTGCAAGTGATATCAAGTGGGATGATGCTGCACTTATTAGCCAATTTCTCTATGGATTAAAATATGAGGTAAAAAAATTAATGCTCAACTTACCTAATTCTCAAACATTGAATCAAGCAATTGACTTTGCTGTGAAGTGCGACAATCACCTTTTTGAATTTGATATGAAAACCATACAAGTGGACCTCAACGTTACTATAATTCAATGGCAATACCAACACTTCTTCAATACATACATTTGAAAGTAGAGGATATGCAAATTGATGCAATACGTTTCAAACCTCTTATTGAGCAAGAAAAGACTCTTTGTCATTAAGAAGGATTGTACTTATATTATAGAGAACCTAAGCACACTACTCAACATTGCTCAAAGAAGCGATGCAACCATAAAATGAAAAGTACGGCGATCAAAGAAGATAGTATATCAGAAAATAAATTTGTCGAGCTACAATAGAGACCGTGCAGCTGGAACCTTGTACAATGCCTAGTGAAGGTCTTATCCTCTCCTCAGAATCTTCTTCATGTTTTATGATAAATGTTATTCTAGGACCTAAATATCTCAAAGCCTCTATCTTGTTAGATTCAGGAGCCTCAACATGTTTCTTAGATGAAAAATTTGCTAAAAGATATAGCATATTTTTAGTAAAGAAAACTAAACCTGTTCATGTAGAAGTCATAGATAGTCATCCGTTGTCTTCACGAGATGTTATTCATAAAATTCTTCCTATAGAAATAGCAACTAATGGTCATAGTAGCTTTATAATATTTAATATCATTAGATCTTCTTCTAATCCAATCATTTTAAGTTTATCATGGCTAAAAAAATATAATCCTAAAATAGATTGGACTTTTCATAGTCTTGATTTTTTTGAAAGTATAACTAAGAGTGTAGTTAATCAAGTAGAAAGTCATAAGTCTAGTATAATTAAACCTATATTTGTAGGTGCAAGTGCTTTCTTGCATGCTGCAAAAGAAGGATCACCTTATGTCATTTATGCCACACTTGTTTCTATTGGTGGAAAGACTTTAAGTGGCATTCCAACCCAATATCAAGATTTTTAAGATGTATTTGAGAAAAAGAATGCGGATACTCTTTCAAAACATCATTTCTATGACTGCTCAATTGACCTTCAAGAAAGAGCACAACCGCCATTTTGACCAATCTATAATTTATCTCAAAATGAGTTGGCTGAATTCAAGGAGTATATTGAAGAGAATTTGGCCAAGAACTTCATACGCCATTCCAAATCTCCAATAGGAGCTCCAATTTTATTTGTGAAGAAAAAAGATGGATCATTGCAGATGTGTGTTGATTATCGAGGACTCAAAAGAATCACTATCAAAAATAGGTATCCGCTATCTTTGATATCTAGACTTCTTGATCAGTTGAATCAAGCTAAGATCTATACAAAAATAGATGTACGGGGAGCATACAATTTGGTATGCATCAAAGAAGGAGATGAATAGAAGACTGTGTTTCGAATAAGGTATGGACATTTTGAATACAACGTCATGCCTTTTGAACTTACAAATGCACCAGCAGCATTCCAATATCTAATAAATGATGTCTTTCGAGAGTTTTTAGATGATTTTGTTGTCTGTTACTTAGATAACATCTTAATCTATTCTAAAAATCCAGGAGAACATGAACTTCATGTTCGCCAAGTATTACAAAAACTAAGAGATGCAAGACTCTTTGCCAAGATGAAAAAGTGTGTATTTCACACTACTCAAGTCGACTTCTTAAGATACATCATTTCAAATGATGGACTTATGATGCATCCTAAGAAAGTTCAAACTATTATGGATTGGAAGATCCCAAAAACGATAAGAAATATCCAATGCTTTTTGGGATTTGCCAACTACTATCAAATCTTCATCAAAGACTTCTCTCAAGTTGTAGCTCCACTTACATGTTTGACTTGCAAAGACAAACTTCAATGGAATCAAGAAGCAGAAGTAGCATTTGAAGCTTTGAAGACAACCTCTGTTTCTACACCAATCTTGTATTGCGTCAATTTTTCTAAGCCATTTTTTATGAAAACAGACACATCAGACTTTGCTTTTGGTGTCGTATTGTTACAAATAGGAATAGATGATAAACTTCACTCAATAGCTTTTCATTCCAAATTTTTTTTACCAATTGAGATCAACTACGAGATCCACGACACAAAACTTCTTATAATCATGGATTCGTTTCTAGAATGGCACTATTATCTAGAAGGTACTTCTAGCCCAATCACAATGTATATGGATCACAAGAACCTTGGATATTTTATGTGGGCACGTATTTTGAATCATTGCCAAGCCCATTGGAGTATGTCTTTATCAAGATTTGAATTCAAGATTACTTATCGACTAAGAAAACAACAAGGTTTGTTAGATGCACTCTCTAGACAATCTTATCTTACACCAAAAGAAGGAGATGTTACTTTTGATCAACAACAAATAATTCTCTTGAAGCCAGAGCATCTTCATCTTCGAGCAATAAAATCAATACTAACTGTTGATTCAACTTTCATTAAGTAAGTTCAGTCAAGTATGTCTTTTGATCCTCTTATTCATGATATGAAGAAAAATCCTTCAAAGTCTCATAATACTTCTAAGTTTGAATTCAAGAAGAATCTACTATATTTTGAGGGACACCTATATGTTCCAGAAGGTAAAGCTCAATTACGTATTCTTCAAGCTCGTCATGACTTTCCAACAGCATGACATTTTGGATACAATAAAACTTAGGAACTAATATCTAAGGACTTTTGGTGGCCACAAATGTGAAAAGCAGTCAAAGATTTTGTACAATCTTCTGATGTTTATTCAAGATCAAAAACTCCTCGTCATCGACCTTACGGACTTCTTCAGCCATTATTCATTCTAAAACAACCATGGTCTTCTATTTTTATGGATTTCATTACGGATCTTTCAATCTCATGTTCTTATGACTCTATATTTGTAATAGTGGATCGTTTTACCAAGATGGCACATTTTGTACTATGTACAAAATCTATCAGAGGTGAAGAAACAACTAAGCTCTTTCTTGATAATATCTATCGCTACCATGGATTATCCAAGGATATTATATCAAATAGGAGAACTCAATTTGTATCAAGATTTTGGTGCACTCTTTTCAAGATTCTAAAAGTAGATATAAACTATCTTCGACATTCTATCCTCAAACTGATGGACAAACAAAGTGTGTTAATCAAGTTTTGGAACAGTATTTAAGATATATCATTAACAACCACCATTTCACATGGATCATAAGGTATGGTTACTTTGTCGCAATATCAAGACCACTCGTCCTTGTGATAAGTTGGACTATCAAAGGCTTGGACCATTTTCTATTTCTGTACAAATCAATCCAGTTGCACATCGTTTACATCTACCGAAGTCAATGAAAATCCATCCAGTATTCCACGTGTCTCTTCTTGAACCATATAAGATAGTGGATATACCAAGAAGAAGACAAGCTCTACCTCCTCCTATAGAAGTGGATAATAATGAAGAGTTTGAAGTGGAAGAAGTCTTAGATTCAAGGCGGCACCAAAATAAACTAGAATATCTTGTCCATTGACACGAATACAATATCAGTGAACATACATAGGAGCCAATAAAGAATCTTGCAAATGCAGCAAAGGCGGTGGAGGCTTTTCATCGACCACATCTATCAAAATCAAGATGAAAACCTTCTTTATAAAAGAAACAGGATCTAGGTAAGATATCATTCTACTTTCAATCCTTGTTTGTAGCTTCTTTATAGTTGTGACACTTAGGAGATGGAGAACCAATAACCTACGGATTTGACTTAAGAGCCTTTGTTTGCTGACCTATCAGACAAGACATTATGATTGTCTCAACCTTCAAGTTGACACAATCGAAATGAAGATCTTCAAGAACAACATGTTCTTCTTCGAATAGATGGCGAGATACAACGCGTTTGATATCATGACCTTGGAAGGGACTCCCGATGTTTGATGATTTTATTAGAGATAGGAACAACTCCTGATGGTATTCCAAATATTTTATTTGAAGGAAGTTATGAAGGCCTCAACAATGATTAAATAACTCGGTGGTCTTTCCGCCCTAGTATGGGATACTACCAATGGTTGAAAGGCCCTATCAATCATCTTCGAAGAAAACAAAGATTAGAGTATATAGCGAATACAATTTGTCACATCATAGATTTTTTTAACATATGATGACCGCTCCTCGTGAAACTCGTCCTTAGAAGGGGGGGTAATATCACGGACCTATTCATGTAAGCTAGTAATTACATATATAAATAGGTAGAAATAAATAAAAGTAGATAAAAGTAAGTTAATTCTATAGTATTTGATATAGAATCTTTTTAGAAGCTTTATAGATGCTGCTTTGACTTTATAGGTGTCTTTAATTGACTTTTTGGATTAGAAACATGGTCAACAAGTTAGCCATGTACCACACATGTTGTTAGCTTGAAGACCAAACTAACTATGTGGCCCTCACGTAGAAAAACTTGCCTTGTAAGTTAAGGCAAGTGTCCTACAAAGTCAATACATATTGGAGGTCCTATAGAACGTTGCCACGTAGCCTCTAGTTAGATAGTATATATAGAGACAAGAGTGAAGCCTTCTTCATTCTTGTCAACTCCTTTCTTGCTTCCAGTCTAGTTTCAAGGGTCTCTAGTTTTCTTGACTTTTGATAATAGCCATTCCAGTTTCTTTTTTAATATATATATATATATCAAGTTATTTCTATTTTGTCATCTTTCTTTGAGAGAAGTCTCACTTGTTTATTTGTCTTTATCATGTTCTTGTCCTTGACAGCTAGTTGTACTTGTCCCATTGTATTTCTTTAATTGCTACTTCTTGACTACCTTCCAATAGTGCTCATTTTGTCTTTTTATTATTATAGGTTGGTGCTTGCTTCTACTCTTTTCTCTAATGCTAAAGACTTTTCTCTTTGTCTTATATCCTTGTCCTACACTATTTTTTTTTTATTATTATTTTTTTTCACTAGTTACACCTTGCTATCTTCTAATTTATTTTTTTTTTACTTATTTTTGATAAAATTTCTTGATGTAAAATAAATTAAGGTTTAAGTGGTATTAATATATCTTATTGGTGGTCCTTCTTTACACTTTTTTTTATTTATTATTTATAGCTACTAGTCTATTTGTTCCATATTGTATTTAATAGTTATTATTTATTTTTAGTTAGATGAGGTAGTTTTGAGATTGCCATAATATTCCTATCTTGGATGGTAGTAATGGCATTCTCTACTTATCCACCTTTCTTTTAAACGTCTACTTGATTTAACCTTCATTATATTTGCTAGATAGATAGATTCTATCACTTTGTATCTAGTAGTTATCCTACCTTCAATAATTCTTTTTTTTTGTAGTTTGGTCTTTGTTTATCCATTATTATTTTTAAAGATATTCTTATCTTTTTGTTATTTTTGGTTCCTTCTTAATAGTTGTGGTTTTTATTTGTTATTTGTATTGCTACTATTTTGATCATGTAGATGACTATTCTCTTCATATCCCAGCTAATTTTATTTTTCTAAGTTATCCAATCTTAATTTTTTTCTTAGCTTATATCCTATTTTTGTTGTTTGATTAGTTTTTTATTCAAGTTTTGGATTAATTATAATTAATTTTTTATAATTATAAAACTTATGTAATTTTAGCTTATTAATACTTACAATCATTAGATTGGATTTAATATGAGCTATGATTACCAAAAGAATTATGTTATTTGGTAATTAGTGTTGAATTCTATAAAGGCCAAACTATTGGCTCTTTAACTTTTTAGTGTATTTTTTATGCTCTTTAGGATATATCAAGGTATAATTGTAAATCAAAATATTCTTTTGTTTTTAATATTGGTGGCTCTAAAGTGTTCTACTCTATTGTCATACCATAGTCATTATCTTATAGATAGTAGCTAATAAATGTCTTATACTACAATAAAAAATAATCAATAAGATTTTTAATTTTCTCATTTAAAAAATGTAATCATTAGTCATTAATTAGTATAAATGGACATCCATATTTGGAGAGCTTTTTCTTATGCAAAAACTCAATTTTTATTGCTACAAAATTTATTTTCAATGCTTTGACCTCTATCAATTTTGTTGCATATTCTATGTCTATCAATATATATTAATTACTTATTTTTGAAGCTATTTGCTTAATAGGTCCAATGAAATCCAATCTCTACTTTATAAATGGCTTAGGCAACATACTTGTGATTAGCTAAGCCAAGCCAATGTTGGCTATACTCCCAATTTTTTGGCATCAATTGCATGCTTGGCAATATTTTGACACATGGCAATGTAGAGTAGGCTACTGATATCTTACATCTAAAATGTTTTTAGTGGTAATTTCTTGAAAATAATAACCACTGGTTATTTTATTATGCATTTTTTTTATTACCATCTTTATATGAACATAATAAAAGACATATTTAAGGACCATATCTTGGCCTCTCTATTGCAATACATCATTGCATAGTATATATGGTAATGATTTCAAGACTAACTTTTGTGGCTTTCTTTTGGTTAGTTTGGACCAAAAGATATCTATTTGCAGATATTTGATAAAGTTTATTAGCCTTTCTAGTTGCACTTAGAAGAGATTGGCATTCTTGATTTAGTCTTCGACATTAATTGCTGGTTCTCTATTGAATATCTTAGATAATGCATCTACCATTTTGTGACTCTTTTTAGGTTTATAAACAATCATAAAGTCATATTTCCTAGAAAATCAATAATTATTTGGTAATGACTACACACTTAAAGTTTATTCACCAAATAAATTAGTACCATATGATCAACATAGGAAATATACTTATTTCTTAATAGATAATATCTATACTTATTTAATATATACACTATTGAAAAAGCCTCTTATTTGATTGTAATATAATTTTTTTAATTAAATTTAATAGTTTGGAGGCATAAGAAATTAATTAATCATACTTTTTTATTAGATTTTATGCCAATATTACCTCCATTGCCTTATTTGATGCATTTTTATAAACATGGAACTCCAAATTCTACCAAGAAGCAATCAAGATATAAATATTTTCATACCACGTTTTAATTTCTTTCCAAGCCACTTTACATGGCTTTAACTAGTTAAATTAATTACTCTTTTATATAAGCTTAATAATTGTCTCTATAATATGGATATAAAATATAATATAATATAATATAATATTAGTTAAATTAAAAAAGTCCATTCAATATTTAAATATTACTTAACTATTTTAATTTAAAAATATTTGTAATTAATTCAATTTTTTTGGAGTCCAAAAAATGGCTGTCTTTGGACAGTTGAGGCATTCTTTGGAAATCTTTATTTCTATCTATTTAAGACAAAGTCATTGTTCTAATAGCAAGTATATTTTATTTTATGGCCAACCGTAGAATAAATATTAGTTTGTTTCTGTACGATATTGGTAAAATAGACTAATAGTCCATAGAATAGTCAATTCAGGAGGACGGATGGTTAACTTAGTTATTAAAAGCGGTTAATTATAGGATTATGATTAAAATCTAGGAATAGGGAGTAAGTATATAGGAATTGTAGAAGTTAGTATGAGGGTTAGACTATGATAGTCATGATCTGGGGTTAAGCTTGGTACTACCTCTTTGTTTTTTTTTATTTTACTTTGTTGTTGAAGAGTAATGGATAGTTTTTGAATACTGAGAAGTAAGTCTGTGGAATAAATCAAAGTTTGATTTATGAGTTATTGATTATGTAATTGGAGCACTGAGTGATTAAATTATATGAGGAGTTATTAGAAGATTATGATTGTTGTTTATTGAGAGCTGTGTGTATTTTAGACAAAGGAAGTCTATGATTACAGAAATTATGTGTTTTGAGCGGTCTTTTGAGAGTGTAGGGTTGCACATTATTGTTATCAATTGATGAAGGAGTATTGTTACTAGAAGAAAGCATTATAGTATTTCTTGGTATTTTAGTGGTTTTGAATGCGATTAATTGTGTAATCCTAACAAATAAAACTAATGCACTTAGTCTTTTTATGTGTTCAAATTTCCCTATACAGGTTTATTCTGAAAAGAATTGAAGAATAAGTAAAACAACAATCACATTTTGGTGCTGCTGCCAGGGATAGACAATAGCATTGAGTGTTACAAATTAACTACCGATTTAGTTAGATGGAAGATAGGAAGCAAATTCAGTAGAATATAATGAAAGAGTATGATTATTAAGAATGAGAACTTAACAGTAAAGAGAATACGACAGTCGAAAGAAAGAATAGAGAGATCACAAGCAAGAAATTTGTTACGTAATGAGCAAGAACTGAAGTTAAAAAAGAATCATCGACAAAATTTGATTAAACCATGGTTGCATGCTTGTCAGCACATCCGAGTATATCCAGAAGTTGATTGACATCAAATATTTCAAAAGTATATACCGTTAGAGCACTTATGGAAAATTTGATCAATAGACCAATGTTTTTCTTGAAGCCGTTAACTGCGAGTGGGAGAATTACAAAAGAATTGGATATTCCATTAGATATATTTCTAATAATAGAAGCTTCTAATTTTATCAAAATTAGTTCCATAGAGTGGAATAAATTATTGATCAATAAGAGCCAATTCAGTATATTTCAAAATCCATCATTTTCACCTCCAATTCAATCGAATAATTTAATAAGGGATAATAATAGCAAATTGAGAAAACTTAAAAATTCATAACAATCAATTAGAGAAGGTACTAGTTATTTTGACAAAAAATTAAATGAAACATTATTCTCCTCAATGGCGATGGATAATCTAGCGGTTTCAATAGCAGTACAAATGACTGACGTGAGCAATCGCACAACAAGTGTGGCTCCATTACCTATTTTTAGGGATTTTTTAGGTGTGAATCTCGATCAATATTTGTCTCAATTTTTGACAACATGTATAGCCAATAATAGAAGAATTGAAGATATTTGGTTATGATGGTTGCCAGCAACCTTGAAAGACACGACATTTGAATGGTACAATCGTCAATTAGTGGGTCAATTTCTCAATTGGGAAGTATTGAAGAATGTATTTTTAATCTATTTTTGCTCAATTGGTTTTGAGGATCGACTTCGAGAAAGATTAATGACTACCAAAATGGGTCCAAAAGAGGTAGTGGAATCATACTATGGTCGTGTGGCAAATATACTCTACAAGTGACCAAATCACCAAATACCAAAGGCTTTTGTAGTGTCCATATTAATCAACAGATTGCAGCCACTCGAACAAAAAAATGTATGTAAAAGAGGCTCAATCAAATACGGTAATTGCATCTCTTAATAGAGCCAAGGTTTGGAAGGAATGCCATTATGATCAATTTTTAATTACGAGTGCCACGATGATTCCAATTCAAGGCAACTATCAAAATCCGACTAACAGATCAATGGATAGTTATCCAAGGATGTTAGAAATAGTGGCTAATTTTAGTATCAATATTTAGGAGCTAATTAATATCACTCCATTGCAAGCTATACCACCAAACGTGACAACAGCCTATGCTCCATATTTTCCATATCAACAACAAGTGGCAAAGTTACCAATAATACTAGCCCCAAAAGATTCTAATGAAGCCTTGTTATTGAATCTAATGAAGAAAATGGAAGAAATGGCCATTAATACGGCCAAGGATAAGAAGAAGAGGCACAAGCCTACCAATACTAGGACCAATGTATGGTGCAATAATTATAAGGGCCACGGTCCCTTGATAACAGAATGTCCTTCATGCTCACAAATGATGGATCAATGTACATTTTGCGGAGGAAAGCACTTAATAGCTAATTGTTGGAATTGGCAAAGGCAACAACAATTTAGTAATCAGACCATGATTCCACCGACTCAATGGGACACTAATCAAGTTCAAATAGAAAATACGTATAGATGGAATGGAAATCGATCTAATCAACAAAATTGAGCATTCAATAACTTTCAAAGTTTCAATTTTAATCAGGGGTCTACATTAAACTCCCAAAACTACAGTAAGGAGCAGCACAGATATCAACAATATGCTCCATCGGCATCATCGAACCAAGTACCCTCCATACCAATGAGACAACCAGGATCATTTTCTAATCCTACATGGAACAAGCATAGTATGTATATACTGGTAGAGACACCCAATATGCGTGATGGAGGTGCAAGAAGACTACTTCGTTGTTTCCGTTGTAGACATATTGGGCATTATGTCAGTGAATGTTTCAATCTTAGAGCCAGTGACGATTATGCACCAGTGTATAGGAATTGCAAGCAGTTGGGGCATACTTGTCAGCAATATAATGCTCCATTCAATTTTAATAATTGGGATTAGTAGATCCAAAGCCAAGGAAAAATTGAGGAGATAAATGAAGGTCCTTAAGATTCTTCGATAAATCAAGTGGAATATGTCTAAGCCGTTCTTACTAGAAGTTAGCAAAAGAAAAAATGACTAATTCAATATTTGGGTGAGCTTAATGCGAAGGACCAATTTGACCCAATTACGGGGACATCCAATCCAGGTCCTATTATGGGCCTCTTACTTAATATGAGACTTGACTCGGTTGGCCAACCCAATGAGGTCTCGATTACGAAGGCTTCGATTCCATTCTAAG
Source organism: Physcomitrium patens (assembly GCF_059467195.1). Lineage (NCBI taxonomy): Eukaryota > Viridiplantae > Streptophyta > Bryopsida > Funariales > Funariaceae > Physcomitrium > Physcomitrium patens. Next base: position 8,560,198 of record NC_143435.1, read on the forward strand.
AGGTTCCGTTTTCTATGTAATTTTAGAAAATGTCCTATCTATTGAAAGATCCTCTCGACTGTGTAAATTCCAAAGAAGCTCACGCTACTGTTTCAATTCCAAGTCCAGGGTGGAAGAATATCTTACCTCTCGGAGTTAAACTCAACCTAATGAAAAGAAAGAGGACATTGGGAATTACCTTAAATATGAAATTCTATGACATTTTGAAGGATCTGGATGCTATTCGACCTTCTATTTCTATAAAGTAACTTCTAGCGATCGTACCAAAATATCGTTCTATATTGAATTCATCGTTAACATGACATAGGCAATGCAATAAGGAAGTTTGTGAAGTCAAATTGAACCCTGACTCAAGTGCACCAACCATTGATGTTTCGATTGATAATGTTATGATCTTGGATGTTCAGGTTGATGGTGATTACAGGGTCAATTTAATGAATGTTGATACAATGGATGTTTTAGATTTTGAATACTTAGTATCCATAATATTGGTGTTAAGGATGGCAGATCATAGCCGGATTAACAAATGGATATTTTATGGAGTGTTCAAACTAAAATTGCCGGTATTGCATATGAAATCGACTATATTATCATTTGATTATAATGTTTGACTTTATTATATCCAATTTTATTGGGATGACCCTGGCTCTATGAAGCAAAGGCCAAGAACAATTGGGATCGAGGTACTTTGACAATTGGCAAGGATAGAGATAAAATGGTTTTACAAATATACCCAGTACACTATCACGAGGAGTCTCAATTGCCAACTTCTAAATTCACACCAGACGATGAGCTTAGCTTCGATGATGACACAGTAGCACTGATTACAGAGGCGCTTGTGGAAGCAGCCCAACATCGTAGAATGATGTACCAATGTGGAGGTCCGAGGAACTACTTAATATATTCGTCGAATTTAGAAATCTCTGCTAAAATTAATATTGATTGAATAACCAAGTATGATATGCACAATATGAGTGCCATGAACACAAGATTCAGTACTTTGCATATGTCGGACTTCTCTACTGATTTTAAACCAGCGTAGGAGTTGAAACAGAATATCGCCGCTGCACCTTTATATCAAAATATCAACTTCGCGACCACAGTAGAGCCTCGGACAATTAAGGTCTACAAAGATATTAAGGAACAGAAGTTGACCTATTGGAAAAAAAATTTCTTGCATCATAAATCCGCTTTTGCTTGGACTTATGATGATTTGAAATGTATCCCTGTTGAAGTCTGTGAGCATCGTATCATTTTAGAGGAGAACTCTAAACCGGTACGATAGAGGCAACATCGCCTTAATCCTAAATATTTCTTCATGGTGAAGGAAGAATTGGACAAGCTTCTTGTAGTTGCTTTTATTTACTTGGTACTGAATACTGAGTGGGTTTCTCCAATCTTGATGGTGCCAAAAAAAAATGAGAAAATCCGAATTTGTTAGGATTTTCGGAAACTTAATCTGGCCACCAAGAAAGATTACTTCTCATTACTTTTCATGGATAGTATATTGAATGCCATAGCAGGTCACAAATGTTATTCATTCCTCGATGGATTTTATGGATATAATCAAGTTTAAATTGCACTAGAAGACCAACTCAAGACAACCTTTACTACGGATTGAGGCACATTTGTTTATCACGTGATGCCTTTTGGGTTATGCAATGCCCCAGCCATGTTTCAAAGAATGATGACTCATGCCTTCTAAGACTATCTCTGGATATTTATGGACATCTTTTTAGATGACTTTTGTGCATTCAGTACAAAACAAGATCATCTTAATTGTCTAAGTAAATATTTGGCTCGGTACGTTAAGTTTGAAATATTGTTGAACTCGGACAAGTGTCAATTTGGTATTTTATCCAGAAAATTATTGAGACATATCGTCTCCAGTTGTGGTATTGCTATGGATCCTAACAAAGTGCAGCATATAGTGAACTTGCCCAGATTAGAGACGGTCTCCGATGTTCGAGGATTCGTCAACCATGTCAATTATTATTGGTACTTTATTTGTTCATTTACAGTTATTTGTCAATCTTTAACAAACTTACTGAAGAAATCTCTGTTAGATGGGACTAGTCCCCTCTGAACCATGGAATGTACCGTAGCCTTTGAGGCCTTAAAGTCAAAATTGGTCTCTCCTTCAATATTGATGGCACCTTGTTGGATGGAGCATTTCTATGTATACATTGATGCATCCAATGTAGCTATTAGATCGGTGTTAAGTCAGAAGGATGTCCAAGGTCTAGATCATCTTATCTATTATACGAATTGATAATTGGTGGCTTCCAAACGCAATCTACTAAATGTGAAGCATTAGACATGATATACTCGGTTCAAAAGTTTCGGCACTATTTGCTTAGATATTTATTTGTATTTTATGTAGATCATGATGCCCTCAAATACATGATTAATAAGCCTCAATTGAGTGGACATATCACCTGATGGATATTACTTCTACAAGAATTCAATTTTACGATTGTTGTACGACTTAGAAAAAAAACATGCAAATACTGATCATTTATCCCAATTGTCTAATATTCTCGGCAACGAGCCTGTCCCTGATGCTCTTTCCGATGCCAAATTATTTGTGGTGGATCAGATTTCTCTCGAGTATAGTGAAATCATTTAGTTTTTGACCTTCCACACTTTTTTATCAACTTTTACCAAGAAGCTTAAGAAGCGACTTATTTTGAAGAGTGCCCCGTATACAATGATTTGTGATGTTTTGTATAAATAAGGCAAAGATGGTATTTTAAGACGTTGTATCTTTAAAAATGAAGTACAATCGATATTAGAGGGTTGCCATTTGGATAATTGTGGTGGTCATTTTGCGGACAATAGCAATGTTTGCAAGGCTTTAATAGCAGGATATTAGTGGCCCACAATATTTTCTCATGTACACCAATTTATTTGTCATTGTGATCCTTGTCAACAAATGGATCAACCTATGGACACTTCAGCCATATCGTTAGTACTAATCTTGGCACATGCACTGTTTGAAAAACGGAGTATTGATTTTGTCGATCCCATTGCACCAGCGTCAAAACCTAGCCAAAAGTAATATATTTTAGTCGCCATGGACCATGTAACCAAATGTGCAAAGGCTATTGCTACCCGCCATGATAATGCCAATACGGTGGCCACTTTTCTTTACGAGAATATTATAACTCAATTTGGGTGTCCAAAAGAATTGATTAGTGATCGCGGCATCCATTTCATCAATGCTACTATAGCCGCCTTGACGAACACATATGAGATTAAGTATCAAAAAACTACTCCATATCATCCTCGCTCAAATGGGCAAACGAAAAAGACCAACGGAATTTTGTGCAAGGTCTTGAGTAAGACAATTTTGGGGGCGGGTACCGATTGGAAGACCAAACTTTTTGCGGCTTTGTGGACGTATCATACCACATATAAAGTAACTACCAACACTACTCTATTCCAACTAATTTATGGCCAAGAAGTAATTTTACCTATCGAGTTGGAAGTTCAAAGTTTATGGATTGCCTTGGATGAATATCTCACTGACAACGAGTCATTACACTCTCGGTTGGAAAAATTGGAGGCATTGGATGAAATAAGAGCTACAACTCTTTTCAACATGGAAGCAATTCAAAAACGGAGGAAGAGTTACTATGATAGTAAACTACATCCAAAAAAATTTATGTCCAATGATTTGGTATTATTGTATGATAGCCGGTTTAATCATTTTCCGAGCAAATTTCAAGTTTGCTAGCATGAGTTGTATTAGATGATTGAAGATTTTTCCAATAGGTCTGTTCAATTGGAGGATTTCATGGGCCATCGATTCAGTACCCGCATTAATGGGAACCGATTACAGTTATTTAATACATAATATCTAGGACAGGTTTTTATTTTTTGGGAGGAAGTGACTTCGAATGGTCTCAAGATAGACCTAAGTATGATATAAGTGTATTAGGATGTAGAAGCGGTTGAAAGGATAGTTAATAATAACTAATGTGTCAGATAGGACGAAGGTGAAAAATGGACAGTATGGATAACATGTTGTCATTATCACCAAGTAGTAAGAAAATAGGAGTGGAGCACCAGTTAGAGTTCATTTTGTGGTATCATTTTGGATTATTTTTTTCTAAGATTCCTATATCTTATATTTCTTGTATATTTGAGAGTTGTAGTTTCAATTAAGAATTAATAGTGAGGAGCCGATCATAAGCGTCAATTGAAGATGTTCCAGAATAGATGAATCAGCAGCAGCATCAGTTGGAACTCCGTGATGCCCAGATCTTGAAACTGGAGGCTTAAGTCCGTGAATTGGGAGAGTATAATGAAGATCTATCAAACCAATGGAGAAAAGAGTCGATAGGCGGATTGGAGGAGGAAGAAGATTTGAATTTAGAACTAAAATCAGTGGAACCTACATTAGATAATGCAGCAAATGATCAATTGGATGGGCCAAAGAAAATAATAACTTTGTAGAGTTTTGTTAAGTAGATTTTTTTTAGATAGGAATCAATTGTGTATTTATGAGGATGATGCACAGATAGGAGTGGGACTATGTAGAATAGATATTAGTTCGTTTCTGTAAAATATTGGTAAAATAGACTAATAGTCCATAGAATAGTCAGTTCAGTAGGACCGATGGTTAACTTAGTTATTAAAAGCGGTTAATTATAGGATTACGATTAAAATCTAGGAATATGGAGTAAGTATGTAAGAGTTGTAGAAGTTAGTATGAGGGCTAAACTATGATAGTCATGAGCTGGGTTAAGCTTGGTGCTATCTCTTTGTTTCTTTGTTTTACTTTGTTATTTAAGAGTAATGGATAGTTTTAGAATACTGAGAAGTAAGTCCGTGGAATAAATCAAAGATTGATTTATGAGTTATTGATTATGTAATTGGAGCATTGAATGATTGAATTATATGAGGAGTTATTGGAAGATTATGATTGTTTTTTATTGAGAGTTGCATATGTTTTGGACAAAAGAAGTCTGTGATTACAAAAATCATGTATTTTGAGCGGTCTTTTGAGAGTGCAGGGTTGCATACAGTTGTTATCAATTGATGAAGGAGTATTGTTACTAAGAAAAAGTATTGTAGTATTTCTTGATATTTTAGTGGTTCGGAATACGATTAATTGTGTGACCCTAACAAGTAAAATTCATGTACTTAGTCTTTTTATGTGTTTGAATTTTCCTATACAGATTTATTCTGAAAGGAATTGAAGAATAAGTAAAATGACAATCACACCAACCAACATTCCTCTTTTTTATCCATGAATCTTATTTCAAAGTTATAACAAACAAGTATTTCAAATAACTTTGGGCTGAGCCCTATTTTTTAGCCAATTGAGATAGTTTTTACTATCCTACATAGTAATCTTCAAAGATATCTTTGAAGATTACCATGTTGCTATTGTCAATTGTGATTAATTTTTATAATAATCAACCAAAGGCGATCTAAGACCATACTACATATTTTATTTATTTCTTTTTTTTAATCATGAATAAAATAATTAATTATAAAATATCATAAATATAAATTTTTATATTTTAAAACAATCCAATAGATTCTTTTATTATTTAATAAAAAAAATTTAACTTGTAAGAAGTAAGTTAGAAGTCTTTTAAGCTTAATTGAACCTACTCTTTTAATTTGTGATTAAATGTATAATGAGTCCATTATCCATTAATATAGTATCTAAAATCTTGTTTCTAATTTTTACTGATAATACTAAGAGTTTCTAATTGACATCTACTACTAAACTAATCACGTTGTCTTTTGTTCTTAATAAATTGGCCTCGGGCTTTATAATCAGCATTGGAATTAATCTTAAAGTTGTTTTTCTTTAATTTTAGAAATACATGTGCTTTAAAGAAATTTATAATATTTAAGGCCATGTATAATAAATATTCCAACAAAATAGTAATAAAAATGTATAATATCTACAATCCACTTCCTTCACTAATTATCACAATTTTTCTTGATCATAACTTATCTCAGTAGAAAATTTATTTTTTGATGTTGTGTTGTAACATAGCTATTAGATGAAAGAAATATATATATATATATATATATATATATATATATATAGAGAGAGAGAGAGAGAGGAGTTTAAATAAAAATATTATAATAAATTATTTTTAAAATAAAAATAATAAATAAAGAATTAATAAAAATTAATAAGTTTTATTACTACCTATTAATAAAAAAAAACTTCTACTTATTTTATAAAACTATAATGAAGAAAATTAAAGTAGATAAGAAAAATAATTGATATAAGCATCTCAAGAATATATTTAAAAGTATTTTTTAATAAAAATTACCTTAAAAAATTAAGAATTTATACCTAGAAAAGATTGATTATAAATTAGAATTGAAATTAGACTCCAAAGCACAAAACTAGGAACTTGCAATAATTTAGAGGTTTTTTTGGTTGATTAAAGAGTTTAATTTAAGAAAAAATTAAAAAATAGTTTTTTGAGTATTTATTTGGAATGAATTGAGTTTATAATAATTTTATAAAGGCTTTGCAAATTTAGGATTTTATTGAAATTACTTTGGATTTTAAGAAATATAAAGAGTTTATACTTTGGAAAAATTTATGAAATTGATAGATGATCTATAAGTAAAGTTTTATACTTGTATAATTAGTATTGTGATTAAGTTTTGTTATAAATTTGAATTTATTTTAATAATTCATTCAAATATTATTAAAATCCAAATATATTGGAGTCTCAAAAATTAGACTTTAAAAGACTAGTGAGGATTTTTAAGATTTAATATAATTTATTAGTTGGATTAAATTTTAAAAATTTATAATTTTAATTGACTTAATTTTAAATAATTGAACAAAATCTAAAAGCTATTAATTATTAAGTTGGAAATCTTACTCAAATTCTATTAAAAAATACTAAATTAAAAATCCTACTAAAAAATTTGAAAGCCAGTAAATTCTAATCAAATCTTAATTAAATTTAATTGAAATGTGAAATTTTTTTGTATATAAATCTATAATTAAGTTATTAATTATTGATATTTTAATCTATTATAGGATTAATTAATTAATGTATTTTTGAGATTTAAGATTTAATATTTGATTAAGATTTTATTAAGATTTGATTTAGGATTTAAAATTTTATTAAGATTTTATTAGAATTTAATTGGGATTTTATTAAGATTTTATTTGAAATTTAATATTTGATTAGAATTTATTTTAGAATTTAAGGTTTTATTAGGTTTAGATTTGATTAAGACTTGGTTTAGAATTTGGAATTTGATTAAAATTTGATTTTGAATTTAGAATTTAAGATTTAATTAGATTTTATTAAGTATTGATTAAGATTTTTAAGCTTTAATTGATATTTATTTAAGATTTTATTAGAATTTTTAAGACCTTGTTGTTGTAATTTTTATTTTATTCTCTATAATCAAGTATCAGGTGCATTTTCAAATAAGACTTCACATAATATGATATTGGCAAGTTCTCTTTGATTGTAAATTGTAAAGCATCAAAGTTTAGAAATCCTACCTAATTTTTTTCTAATTATTCTTTTTCTTAGATTTTTGACATAAGTGGCTGTCTTGGCTCCATTCTGTTTTTTTTTTTATATATAATTTTTTTTTTATTTAATTTGATTTCCTTGAAGGTCTCAATCATTGAATTTTTATAATAATTCTTCTTCCTTTCAATCTTCCTTATTACAAGCTTTGTGGTATTCATGTTCTTTAAGCTTATCATTTGTTAAGAACAAACTTGCTTATTGTCTTTGTGTTTGTATTTCACATCTATTAGATCTTCAAGGAATCCATTCTATTCTATTTCTATATTGATAATATGATTGTTTTTTTTTTTTCTTCTATTATATATTCATGAAAAATTCCTTTCACATTTATTTCTTCAAGTAGTTCCATTATTAATACTTAGATCCATAATAAAAAAAAGAATTCATCCAATCTTAAATTGAATCTAATTTATTGACTAATATTATTGCTTGGTGCATATTGGTGCAAAGATTCTATAGTTTGGTTTATTTTATTGATTATTTATTCATGTTGTTTAAACACTTCATTTACTTTTATTTATTCATCTCAAACTTTTCTACCTTATGGCAGCTTGTGGTTGGTATGCTTAAATTAACAATGTTCACTATCATGCTCTTGCTTCTTACATGTACCACAATATTTTTTAAGGGCCTTGTATAGGTAACTTGATTTAATAGTTGTGCCACTTATCTTGGTGTTAAATATTTTCTTTTGTACCTTTATCTTGATTGGCTTTTTATTAATTTCCATACAATTCTTTTTTCATTGTATAATAGCATTGATTAATTTGATTAAGTGATTTTTTAGTACTATACTTATTGTGATTTTGATATACTTCAATAAGCTAAGGTAAAAATTAATAATCCTAAATCCTTCCTATAGATTTCATTGAAGGTACTTAATTAACATCATAAAGCAGTCATAATAATCATATATCTTTTTTTTTTTCCCCCTTGTTTGAACAATTTTTGCTCATGACATATAACTATATCAAAGATTTTTTTTTGATATTTTTTTCTAAAAGCCGATTGTACTTCTTCCTAGAAACAATAGAAAAAAATTTTTGATGAAGTTTTCATACCAAGCTCTTACTTTATTCAAGAGTGTTGTTTCAAAAAGGTTGATGATTACTTGCTCATGGATCTTATGATTATAATACAATGTCTTTTCAAATTAGCAAGGTAGTTATTTGAATTGATTCTCTCTTTGTATTTTATATGTATATATATATATATATATATATATATATATATTAATAATTTTATTTGTGATCCAAATATAGGTGCAACCATTTTCACTACAACTTATCAAATAATTAGTATTGCCATTGGAGATACATCAATAAGCATTAAAATACTTGCCATTAGATAATTTCTTTTTTTAGTGAAGAGTAATATTTCTATTTCTATTAAAGGTAAAAATCTCACTTTTAATTCCCTTAAGACTCTAATTGATCCAATTAATTAATAAAATCTAATTTCCCTATATAAAACTTTTGTTCTAAATCTTGCTTCTTTATTTGGTTAATAATTTTGTATATGTGCTTTCAATCTATAATCATTACATGTTCTATAATCTGTATAAGATACTAAATCTCCTTTATCTTTCAAAATATCCACATGTGACCTTTGAGTGTGCATTTGTTTATTTTCTTATTTTCCTTTGGAGGTTGCTAAGGATGCCAAGATTTCTACTACTTTGTCCTTACTTTTTAGAATAGATTATTAATCCTTATAATTTTGGAATTCAAGCCTAATCCATACATCTACTATTGATTGTACTTTCAATTTTTATTTTTTTGCTTTTTTTATTTCTTTCTTATCATTTTAATTATGTTCTGTAGGATTTTAATAAAAAAATAAAAAAAATAAAAAATAAAAAATGGTTTTTTTAAATCCATTTTCATTATTTTACTTAAATTATATGGTTTATTGATTAAGTTTTTTATTAGACTCTTATGACTAATTTTCTAATAATTTCTATTATTAATATATGATGTTCCTTGTATTATATTTTTTTATTTTTAATGTATAAATTTATTGATTGGTCTTTTATTTAGTCAATAAATCTATCATTCTATTTACTATCAATTCTTACATTTATACATTATTTCATCTATGATTCATTCATGTATTGAATTCAATTAATTAATGATGAAGATACTTACATTGGTGACCTTCCCTCTTTTTGCTCTTAGAGTTATTCTTGTGTCTATAGTAGAGATCACTTCTCACGTGTGCTGAACTTTTTTATCATAAAGATGTCAATTGAGGTCGTCTGTATTGCCTTGCCAAGCAACCACCATGCCTATAACTTATTAGATTATTAATGTTGAAATATTATCTTAATTAATATAACAAAATCTATATGATGTAAATTTATGCATAATTGCTAATGTGAAACAAAGGATTTTTATATCTTCCTAAAAAGTAGTCATAACCATCCTTTGTTTACTTCTTAGAAAAGATATAGGTCATCTCTTAATTCTTATTTTGATCTTCTATGTTTGATTTTTAATATTAGGCCATGGAACTTTCAATCCATATTTGTTTCTAAAATTTCTATCAAATCTTCAAGGAGATATGTACCTAAATATTCTACCTTAGATATTTCCAAGCTTAAGACAATTCCTACTACTAATACTTTCTTCATGTAGATAATGATAAAAAAAAAACCAACATGAGTTCCTTTCTTTTTATTTCATAAAAAAATATTAGTCATTGTAAAAAACAACATGGTATCCATACACCTTCTATTCTATCCACACCTCTTAAAAGACCTTTGTCTCCAAACCTTGGAACAAGTCCTATAAATCTTACTTCTTATTTTTAAAATCCTAATTTTAATTCATATCTTAATTAAATTTGACATCCTTCTTAGTCATCATCCATCCTATTTGTCATTGATTTGATCTTTATTCATCTCAATCTTCATCCATTCAATCAATTACAATTACTATACTATGAATAATAATTTTGCAAGATTTACTCTCAAAGTGATATTTTTGCTAACTTAAGTTATTAATTTCCTAAATCCTTGATTAAAAAAGAAAGTAAGAGTAATTCAAAATGGAGGCATTTGAAATAAATCTTTTTGTGAGTGTCATTGATGAAGGCCTAATACTTAGCTTCAATGCTAGAAAGAATAAACAATGGATTGTTTTATTTTAGCCAAAGAAGTCACATTGCCAAATAAGATGAAAACATAATAAAAAGTGATATATTAAATATCTTTGCAAGAAATGCAAATAATAAATTTTATAATTTGTAACATTTTTTTATTAATATTTGATTGGCTACTCTCATTTATCTCATTGTAGATCCTTGAATTCATTTCTCAATTTTTAGTCTTAACATGAGTCTTTATTTCTTCTTCTCTTCTTTTTTGTCTTGTTGTATTCATGTTGAAAAAACTAAAAGAAGATAAAGGAATTGGAATCTACATTGAGGCAAGAAAGAAAGAGAGGAAATTTGAGACCTACGCCAAGATAAATAAGAAAGGAAGGTGGTCCAAGCCTTCTACCATAATAAGAAATAAAGAAGAGATGAAACTAGTGTTTATGTTAGAATAAGAAAGAATATCTAATCATAGGCCTTGAGTGTTTGTATAGACATAATAGATTTGTATATAGTAGTTTGATGTATATTTGTAGCTTGAGCTATATTAAATTTATAAGAAGTATTTAATAAGGTAATATGCTTCAAATTTTTCAAATTTGATTTGACATTATTTTTGTATAAAAAAAATATATATCCTTAAAATTACAAGATGAGAATTAACTAGTAACTAGAACATGGTTAATCATAGAAATACAATCATTGCTAATAATATGCTAAAAGATTTAAAAGAATTTATATATGTTCTATTTTGACCAAGTACTTTTCTATTAATTATATACTTAATTAAGTCTTTAATTATATATATATATATATATATATATATATATATATATATATATATATAATAGCTTAGATAAACCTTTATTCATGTACTTCATGACTTTATAATAAATATTATTTAGCATGATAGATATAACTTTTTAAATTCCTTAAATCTTTAAAGTCTTTTTATAAAAGCTAGAATAAAAATTAAAACATATTTTTTTCAAATCTTGAGGGTTTTTTTTTTATAATGGACCTTAAGAATTTTGGAAATTTTTTATAATTGATTTAAGATAATAATTCTTAGAGTTTTGTATATAAAACTTTGTCAATACTATCTCCTATTAATTTCTATTTGATTCAAGCAGAAATTATTCTTCTATCTTGTTAAAAATCTTAGAGTTGGTTAAAAACTATATGAACTTATTTTAATCAAGCTTGAAAGCTAATATTTTGAATATTAGCTTAAAAGACAATATGCACCTTATGTAATTTCTCTTGAAGTTCAATGTGATATTTAGTCTATATAAAAAAATATTTTTTACAAAATAATTTATAAAAAGTTATAAAAATATCTATATAATAAATTAATAATATTTTATATTATGATAAGATATTTTATCTTGATTTAATTTAATAATCCATTGATTTATGAAATAAAAAATATTTATTTTAAAATTAAAAAATCTAGATTTAAACTTTTATAATTAATGAATAAATTCTATTATCAGCTAGTCAAATAGTGCACATTTGCCTTTAATAAAATATTTATAAATTTTATTTTTTAAAAGGAAAAAAGATTAAATAAAATCTATCTAATCTTACAAGGATTCCTATACCATATTTATTTTATTCTTCTAAAAATATTTAAATTAATACCTTTACTTAAATATATTTGCCATAAAAAAATAAAAATAAAAGATTCTAATAATTATTTCTATATTTAGATGTTAATCTCTCACTTAAAAAAAAAATTTTCTAAGTCCTCTTAATTATATTCTAATTACCATCAAATAGTCTATATAAATAAAATATTAGAAAATAATATTTTTACTAAATCTTTATATATTTGGTATATTTTCTATTTTTATTTGATATATAGATATTTAAAATTTTAATAGATGATTCAAATATTCTATTGATTTCAATCCATAATACTTTTTTATATATAAAACTATCCATATTAATTATTTGCAGTAGCCAAACCCACAATTGGACATTGTTTAGTTCCTGACACAACGTTATAGAGTTTTTCAATCTGAAATTTTGTTATGATCTTTTGTTGTTAGAACTGTTGAAAAATTGACCATTATGCTTAGCCTACAAACATTTGGTTGTACTAGCTATCAATGTACAAAATATACTAAAATTAGTACTTAGCATTACTATAAGATTAGTTAGTCCATTGGATACTTTCTTGTAGATTTCAACTAAAGACCTCTATTATATTTTAAGTTTTGGAAAATTCTTGACCATTGTTGAAGCCTTTTATACAAATCTAATTGAATGTTGGATCCATTTCAAGCAATGTTATAGTAGTAACTTGCTTCAGCAACTATTGCTTGAATAAAAAAAATGTTTCAATTTACATTGAATGGCTAAAAAAACTTCTACATATGATTACTTCAAACAAATTAAAGATTTGATTAGCAAACTTGGCAATATCAATGTTAAAGTGGATGTTACAAAAGTAATAAATATAATCTTAGAAAAATTACCTAATAGTTTAAAAATCTTTATCTCATAGCTTAGTGTAGTTTTATATATGACTCTTTAGTCCACATATATTATATTAATCAAACACATTCAAATTCAAGAATATTAGAAGAATAGATGCAATGAAGAAATAATTGAAGAAGTCATGTATATGACCAAATTCCACAATCTCATAATGTCTTGTCACCAAGATCAAGTAATTGAAAAAACCATGTATATAGCCAAATTCCACAACCCTAGAATGTATGATTATTAAGCTCATGATTATTGAAGATGTGGATGAGAAACTTATTGTAGCTATAATGGCTTTTGTTGCATGGGCCATAGTTATGGTCAAATGAGTATATGTCATTATTACAACAAACCTAAACATTGTGAAGTTCAATGTAAATTGAAACATCTTGATAAAAAAAAAAAAAAAAAAAAAAAAAAAAAATCATTGTTTAAGCTTATGATGACACCATGCATTGTTGTAAGGAGCCTCCTAAGATCTAAGTCTATATCACTAAAATGTATGATCTTTTATAATTCTATATAAGTCAAAAAAAAAAAAAAAAAAAAAAAAAAAAAATATTACATACAAAAGAAATAATTTCATGTCTACAAAAAAATTAAATTATGTTAAATATGCTACCACCTTCATATTAAGATTATGCAATATATATAGCATTAGAAATCTTAGTTGTATTATCTAGTATGTTGTTTGTAACCAACTCAATAACTTGTATAACTTGTGTAATATTCTCTTAGATCCTAAAATAAATTCTTAATCATACAAGAATAATTATAAAACATCTCATATTAAATTAATACACCTTGCTATCACTTAGGTTGCTAAAATCAATGAGGTTTGACAAACTTATATTAACATATATAACTTATGGTATAGAAGACTCAACTATCTTAATAAGAAAAAAATATATCACATAAATGCATGATAGATGATTATTGAAGTATATGTACTACATTTTGTTAAGAAAAATTATTGGTCTTACATTTTAGGCAAAAGTAAAAAAGAAAGAATTCTAAAACAAGCTAGATCCAATTTCTTGCATCCATTAGAACTTCTCCATGGTGACCTATGTAGTTTATTATAAAAAAATAAATATATTCTTATTTTTATAGACAACTACACTAGATTTATATAGGTCTCTTTTTTATAGCAAAAAATAATGTATTTCAATACCTCAAATCTTTTAAATTTATAGTTAAAAAATAATTTGGGTAATAGATTTTATACTTTTATATAGACAAAAGGAGAAAATATTTTATGTCTAAATCTTTTTACTTTTGTTCTTTGTATAGAATTTGATATTAATTCATGACTCTGTAAATTCTACACCAAAAGATCATTGTAGAAGTAAAGAACATGACATTGTTAGAAGTAGTACAAAGCATCTTTTTTAACACAAAATCTCCATCATTTTTTTATACTATAATTGTACAAGCTGCCACTTAAGTACTTGATAGATGCTCTACTAGGGCTGTCATTAATAAGACATAATTTGAGATGATATATGGACATTGTCCTAATCTTTCACACTTAGAAATTCTTAGAAGTGCTACATATATTTATGTATCACAAGCAGTTTTACACAATTTATAAGCTAAGGCAATAAAATATGTGTTTATTGGCTACAACTTTTCCAATAAGATATATTTTATTGCAATTCAGCCAAACTCAAAGTCTTCATTAATTCAAAGGTAATTTTTTTAAAAGACCTCTAAATTGATTTTTCTTCATCTCTACTTCAAATTAAATTTATTTTTGATAATTGGCTACAATATATAAAAATATTCAAATATATTCAAGTACCAAAAAAAAAGTAATTCTATTTGTTTAAAAAGATAGATCAGCTTAAGGTATAATTCAAACTCAATTGGACTAATATAATGTGAATGGACTATGATAAGGTAAAGTTGCACCCACTATTGTACGTATTACTTCTACTTATCTAATAGTCAAAGTTTAATCAATACAACATTCCATTTAGAGCATAAGAGGTATTTTTTCTAAATAAATTTTTTAAGTACCTTGTGTAAAAATTATTTAGATCTATTTATAGATTGAAGCAATCACCTCAAGCATGGTATCAAGAAATTAATACATATCTTTAGAGCATTAGTTGGATATGTAGTAAATTAGATTCTAATCTCTATTATTTTATTGAAGGTGTTTCTATTATGACATTTCTTCTCTATATTAATAATATTTTTACTACTAGAAATAATAGAAAATATATTTTCAAAATCAAACTATAGTTCTAAGACAAATACAAGACAAAGGACCTAGAAAAAATCAAAAAAAATACTTAGGAACTAAGTTTGAATACATACTCAATATATTATTTTTCCATAAATATTCTTATTGTAAAGAAATGTTAGATAAATTTGGTATAGAAAATATTTTAAATAAATGTACTCTTTTACTAAAGAAATTTATTATTTAATTCAACACATAAACCTCATTAATTGATACCACATAATATTACAAGATGGTTAGTGAATTTTTATTCTTCATTAATATAAGATCCAACCTGTCATATGTATTAGATGTTATTTGTAGATTTATGGCTAAGCCATAGTAGCAATATCTAAAAGAAATTAAGAAAAATTCTAAAATAAGTAAAGAAAATGGTTGATATTGGAATTTATTTCAAGTGCCCTTCAAATCTTACATTTAAGAAATTCATGGATGCAAATTATTTTAGTTGGCTTAGTACTCAACAATCTAGTGCTTGATATATATATATATTCAAACTTGCTTCTAAACAAATTATCAAGTATAACAAATAATAATCAATTTTTTTAATAATAATATAGAAATAAGATACAAGATACTCTTAGAAGCTATCAAAGAAGCAATTTATGAATAAATATTGAAAATAAATTAAATAATTTATTTTCATCTAAGATAATAGTGCATTCATCAAATGATTCAATTTAGTCTAATCTTTTTAAAAACTCATATTTCCATAATATACAATTTTTATTTCAACTGCAATAATATTAGTTTAAATTGTCTTGTTCAAAATTCCATATTTCATACAAAGACTAAACATATTAAAGCAAACTATTATGTTATATAAGAACAGATTCTTAATGAAAAATTCTCTTTGAAATATGTTGTCACCAAATTAGAATATGAAGATATGTTCACAAAGCAAGTTGTTAAACAATGTTTTAAGAACTATTGTTACTTTATTGAGATTTATTTTCTAGCAGAATTACAAACTTTTGCAACAATATAATTCACTATCCTAAAATTCTTACAATCATATTTAATTTTTAAATTACTAGTTCTAATCATTACATCAACTTTGTAACAAGATTAATAATGGAATATTAAATAAGAAAAGATATTAGAAAATTGATCATTATGTCCAACTTACAAACATTTGGTTGTGCTAATTGTTTAGATGCACAGTATGCTAAGTTTGTACTTAGTATTATTATAAGACTAGTTACTCCATTAAATACCTTTCTATAGATTTAGGATCTCATCTAAATATCTCTATTATCCTTTAAGTTTTAAATCTAGTACTCTTGTTTATATCACAATTAGATTGAACCTAGTTGGATAAATCATCACAAACATTATATCAAGTATTGTTAAACTTTTCTCAACCTCTATTGTCAAGACTATTATTTATCATATGAAGTTGTTGTTTGCATATTGTATGCATAAATGAGTTTCTTTGAACTTAAATTGATTTTTTTTTATTATGCAAGCATTGTCTCTTTTTATAATTTATCTTGAAAAAATGCATTTGCATCCAATAAGAGATGATGTTGCATGAACTTTGTGATTTTATTTATAATATTTATATAGTTGGGATGACAAATTTTGAAGTTGATGTTTGAAGGATGCCTTAAGGCCTTCAGTTTTTGCCTAGACATCTATTGAATAGCCTCCAAGGTATTGAAGAATTGTCCTTCTACCTAGTTGAAAACTCTAGAACTAACATTAGTTTAGTCTAAGAAAGCAAGCACTTTTATACCATATTAGAATGAGGTGAAAATTAAAGAAGTAGGCAAGTACATGAATATGCAAAACTATAGTTGTAAGTGGATAGAATATGTGATGGTAGAGTCCATAAGATTGTTGCATATAGAAAGGCATGAGCTACCAAAAGGTGCACACTAGAGAGGTGTAGAAAGTCACAATTACTACTAGTTTCTAACTAAATTTGTAACTAATACTCTTACAAAGCATACCTTCAATATCATTGATAGCATCAGCAGTGCAAACTTTGGTTTTTTATCATCTATAAATCAACATAGTCAAATGCACTCCTTAGGCATTGTTTTCTTATCAATCACCTTATTGAATCTTATACTAGCAGTTGAAGCAAAACAAAAATCATATTCTAGACAAATTGCTCTAATTTGTACATAAACTTATTTAATTGCAATTGAATGTATTTAGATATAAATAATGAAATTTTTTGATTAAAAAATATTATATTGATTTTTTTATTAAAAAAAAAAAACAAAAACAATAAATTAATTCAACCATAAAAATTTATGCTTACTTTAAATCTTTCAAGATAGTATAATCAATAAATTTTACTTAAAGGTAGTAAAGCTTATATTTTTCAAAGATTTTGTAATATTTTTAGAACTTAAATACATAAAATAAAAAAAATAAAAGTAATATATTGTACTAATGCCACAATAAATGATATCTATAATTTAAAATATGAATTATTCTTCCAAGATAATTACATAAATTTCCTACTGTATAATAAACCATAGTTTATGATTATAAAAAATATATATTATTATTATTATTATTTTATTATAGAATGTATATCAAATGCGGAGTTGAGAATATTACATATGCCAGCATCATCTAAGATCCATAAAATTTTGCACCAAATACACATCCATGAACCAATCAACCTTGAATACACAAACAAAAAAAAGAAAAAAATAAAATGAAAAAGATCACTCACATGTATTGTCCACCATACCATGATAAGCAAGCGGAACAACTTAGTATCGATTTCTACAAACTAAAATAAACTAGAATAAATAAATGAAAAAATTGTACAAAGCGTGCTGCTCAATTGCAGTTTTGATGACTTCAGCCCACATCACCGACCTCACAAAACCTTTACCGACACGGCGACGAGCTGAAATCATCAACACCGGGCAGCTGCGGAGATCGATAATCCACCATGTGTCGGTACTACTGACACATGGTAGATTTCGGCGGTACCGCGCTTTTACCATGCTGTCTGACGGTAGCCACATGCCAGCTTTCCTGCAGGATCAGTTGTTCTCGCCGGGAACCAGACTGCAGTCGTCGAATTTGCTCCGGTACGAGGTCGGCGTGGCGTACATCCAATACTCGTCGGATTTCAGAAGCTGCATTGGCAACACAGATCTCGAAGTCAGGGCCGCCATCGGCGTCAGATTGCTTAAGAAGATACGGAACTGGACGTCGTTAGAGTGATTTTTCTTTAATCAGTGGAAATGGTCGCACCGTAACTTGTCGCTTCAAAAACTGAACATAGTGAACGGCTTCGTCGAGCATGGTTACGATGTCCACCTGTTGGAAACCGGGGAAACAACAGACAGGGTTAGAAGGCTGTTGCTGATGACGGGCTTGCGTTCGAATCCGGTGACGTTGAGAGAATGGAGGGACTCTTGGAGTGGATTTCGAAGAGGAACAAACATAAATTAGTTGTCATTCTGCATAAATTTACCTTCCCGCCGTTTGGAATGAGGTGCTGCAACTTTCTCAAGCGCTCGGCGATTTTCTCCCTCCGCGCCTGCACCCACACAACATTCGTCCATGATTGGACATGGACAGAACTCTATGTAAGCACCCATCGCAAGATTCGTCACCACCTGGAAGTTCTAGTGTAAATTTCGTGTAAAAACATTGCTGTGCAGGAAGCAGGATTCTGTGTTCACGTTTGCCTGTAGGACTGTCCTAGAATCTACACATTCATGCTCGCAGGTTGAAAGAAATTCCAAGAGTAGAATCGAGATCTGGTCCTTACCCTGGCGTGTACACTCTGCGGATCAGTCGCCGAACCACGTTGTACTCGCGGCCTGCCGTTCCTGTTCAGTGCGGGTCCGAATTCGTAAATCGCCATCATCTGGGATACTGAATTTCCAGGACAGCTAG
Source organism: Physcomitrium patens (assembly GCF_059467195.1). Lineage (NCBI taxonomy): Eukaryota > Viridiplantae > Streptophyta > Bryopsida > Funariales > Funariaceae > Physcomitrium > Physcomitrium patens. The sequence continues at coordinate 8,579,464 of NC_143435.1, forward strand.
ATCCCCGAAGACCGGTATTCCCCCAAACTGCGTCGAAGCGATCCATCTGAAAATCGCCGCGGACCGTGTACTTGGATCGCTTCTTAGGCAAGAAGTCGGATTCCTCATCACTGAGAAAGATGCGGTTCTTTCTTATTCCAGTTCCGTGGGAGTCTGTTCTAAAGGTCCCAGAGATAAATCCGATACTGTGCGGATCCGCGTGGCTGTCAGGAATAAGGGACAGATCGGAGATAGAGGACAGCCTTTGCTCCTGCGGTTCTCTGACGAAGTTCATATACTGATCAGATATGTTACTTGCACCGGATATTACGCACTCCAACGTTGATAACATATTGGGAGTTGTCAAGAAACTCTCACTTGGGCTAAGAATCATCTCGGTGTCGTATGATGCAGCTGGTCTGCGTCCAGGTTTAGGGCCGCAAGGATCTTCTGAGTGGCTGGTTGTGCTTGCAATGCGGTCTGAATTTAGCACGAGACTATGGTCGCCGTGGGGTTGATAGGTCGCCAGAGCCTTGGATATCTGCGAGTCATCTTGCTTGACGACCTCGACACCTTCATTATCTGCAGAATGGGCATGAAAGTATTGAACTGTTGGCGACGTGCCGCTGGCCGCTGGCCATGATGAGTGCGACTGGCCCCTAGGCTCACACTTTTCGAAGGTAGAGTGTTGGATCCCAATATTATGGAATGCAAGAGTAGAGGAAGGAGACTCGGGGCCTATGGAATGCCACCAGTGAAGGGATCCAGAGGAATTTGCAGACAGTAGGCGGCACTCATTTTCCGGAGGACTGACAGCGCACTGGCGCTGATCTTCGGACAAGTGGTAGGGTATGACCCCCAAATGAATCTTTTTGGTGGTGTGCTGACCAGAGTACAAGCCTTCGAAAGATGAGGTTCGGATGCCAGCCTCCGAGCTGCTTTCCCGCAGAGGATTTGAAGATTTCAAGCTCCAGTCAGGATTGCGAGCGAGTTCTAAACTGGCCGAACTGTAATGAGAAAAAGGGTGGAGGACTGAAAGTATGCTGGAGAGCGCATCAGGTTGCTGAAGGGTGAGTGCAGAGTAGGATGATGTCTCGAGCTCTGGAAGTAGCTTTGGAAGTAACTTGCTGGTGGTGCTTTCTTCGACAGGAGATGGTTGTGCAGTCCACCCCTCCCATATCAACCTTTCACAAGAAGAAGCCACGGAGCTTGGCACAGCAACAGGGCACATCTCCTCTCGTGATGACCCTGATGACTCCAAGATCGAAATCAGATCGGTCATTGCGCTTTATTTCTTCTCAACGGGTGCTTCAGGAATAGGGCAGTGGATTTATTTTATTTTATTTTATTTTAAGGCTGCTAAAACCTGTGATAGAAATTTAGTCAGAAGAAAGCGTAGTTTTACAAAGTGGCGGTAGGTAAGAAATCTTAGAAGTTTGCGGCAATTACGACACAGATTTCAGCTCTAAAACACTTTTTCAAACAACCTCCGAGCCACCTAACTGGAAATTTTTGTAAGAATTAGCAGCAGCGCTTCGCACAATTAAACGCGGAAGGTAGTTCATTTTCTATGCTCCCTACAGAAGCAACATCTCAAAATTATGTGATCTTTGTCGTCCCTTATCATAATCTTACCTTCGAGTTAAGATTCAAAGAAACATGGAGTTGCAGTATTTCAATCAATCAGACATGAGCGATCCTTGCAGTGAGAATGCTTGGAAAATATAATGCATGGCAGAAATACCTTGTACCCAAGCAGCTACAACAGCACCGAATCGTTAAATCCTCTTCCGCTCGAAAGACTAAAGCAAGTCTGAATTTCCCGATACGAAGTACTCATAAATATCCAATTGTCGAGAAGCATTTGATCATTTCTAGCAAAATATCTGGTTCCTATTCAAACTCTTTCGGGTTTTAATCCCACATACATTACTGGTACTAAAAAAATCATGAGAAATGCAGCAAAAATGATAGGGGCAAGTTCAATTTGGTCAATCTGGTTACCTCCACCTGAAAGAAAGCCACGAGAATCGACGCAGTAGATGACAACACCTCAGCCATCCATTGTAGAACGACGCTCTACCGACTCTCACTTGCGCAGGCGCATCATCGCTGATCAGATCAAGGCTTGCAAACACTAACGGCTCTAAAAAGCTACAGTTACACAGATGTCAAATTGTGCACATTACTGACTCGAATTCGGATGCTAGAGAGGAGGGTAAACACCACCACAACTTGGAGAAAAGCAGCAGTAACAAAACCCCACTGCTGGATCACCGTTGCTGGCTCGTATGTTAATGCACGAGAATATCGAATCAACGCCCAATTCAAAAAAACTCAGTAACGGTGACTACGGTCGCACGCCAAGAATTTCAAAAATAAACAAGCAAAATCCTGTGGGCGGCTGATCTAATTTGGCCAAAGCATAACCGTTCAGGTTGAAAACAACAGAAAAGACCACAATGCCGCTAAGCTCCAACAGGCAACAAACACTGGGTCACTATTTCTCGCCTCTCAAACCATCCTAAAACCACCTATTCAGACAAAACCAATGGAAAGTACTCCGAGGGGAACCGATCGAAATGCAGGCACAATCAGCAGAGCACTGCTATCACCAGCACAGACAACTCAACGCAGAAGCAGCAGCACCGCAACGACGATCAGGCGGTGGCCTGCTTCACCATATACAGCACCACAAGAACGGTGAAAAAACTTTCAGCGTGAGAGGACGAGCGAGGGAGGCAGGAAAGGGAAGGGAAGGGGGAAACGAAGGCGAGAGACTGATCAATCAGGAGCCATGGAGATGGGGAAGGCAGAGGGAGAAGACAGCCACGACGCGGGGTTGGTCGAGGACGAGACTGGAGGATTACACTGCGTAGGTTACGGGGTACGCTCTATTAAAAGGTGGCTGGCCATCTAGAAAGTCGTTGCCCGCTGCAGACGTGCGCAAGATCGCATCGCATTTCAATTCCGATCATCGCACCCGCAGCTGTCCGTCGCTCAGCTCACCAACATCCCCCTTCTCGCATCTCCCTTCACACACACACACACACACACTCACACTCACACACTTACAAACTCATCTAGATCTTCCCCTGGAACGATGCATATTCAGTCAGTTTCCTTATTAATGCTACCCATCGCAACCCACTACACCACTGTTTCCATCGCCGAAGTTTAGCTTCGGCCACTGCCATGCTGTCCGTCTAGACACCGACACTTGTGGATATCCCAACAGCAGCACACGCATGCATAATCATCCCCAGCGTGCTTCGTTCGTGGTGTTGGATCTCGACGACGGATGTATTGCGATGATCTCGTGGTGTGTGTGTGTGTGCGTGCGTGTGTTGTCGATGATTGATGTTGTGATACTGAAGCATCCAATTTGCTTTAGAAAACGGCGGTGTCGCCGTTTGGAGACTCTTTCCGACTGTGATACTGCCTCTTAATAGTGGTCAATATGTTAATGCTTATTTACTGGGTCTATGTGTGTGTGGATATGATATGGTCATAGAATAGTGTGGATAAATATAAATGATGCAGCGTTTGTGAAGAATGTTGTTCTTTTTGATACAGCAAATTACCCACTTCTTGGGTACCAGTTTTCCTTGAATATGATTGGTATGGATTATGTGGTTGTTTGTTTTAGTACTGTTTTTAAATTTTGTTTATTGCATTGTGAATTCATTATTTAGGTGTGTAAATATATACGCATGTGCTAACAATGACTTGGATTTCATTTTTGGAGGGACCACTGCTTTTTTTAAAGAAAATACGAAAATAATAAATAATAAAAATCTGTTAAAGTTGATTGTTTAAAATTAGTTTGGAGCTTCATAGCATGTTGTGCAATATCATTTCACCGCTTTATATCACAAATTGTAACATATACACAGCTAATAATATTTATATGGCTCTTACATGGCAATTAAAATTTATATGGCTCTTAGTCAACTGTTTTTTATGCTTGCAACAGTGTTTGAATCACACATGAAATACAGTTTATTTGAACCACTACGTCTTTCCCTGTAAAGGATCATTTTGATGAATTTAATGGGTCAAAATTAAAAACCAAAGTTAAATATAAGTGTTATAATTTAATTAAAAATTTATAGTCGTATGAATTTGAGGGTCTAAAAAATCAATGAAATCAACTATCGATGTACATTCTACAAATATTAATAGTTATCATATGTATATATATATTTTTTTTTATTTATTTATTTATTTATTTATTTATTTATTTATTTATAAGTGATAATCAATTCATTCAAAAATTATAGTTACGAATATGTTTGTCAGAAAATAATCATAGGACTTTGAATTCATCAGAAAATAACAGAGTACACAAATTATTTAATCATTTAAAAAAATAAATATAAATGAATGTACAAATTATACAAATATATGTATAAAGTTTATACAACCTTAGAAATTACCAAAAAATGAATTATTCATACAAATTTAAAACGTGCTTCCTTTATTATAAATTCGAGATTCAAAAACTAATTTATATTTAGATGGTTGACGTAAATAATCTTTATTGAATCTATAACAGAAATTTAGACACAATTGACGATTCTACTCCATAGATATTACTTCTTAGAAGTATTACAATCTAAGATCACATGTTTTAAACTTAAATTAAATAAAATTTGTATGAAATTAGATGAATTTATTTTAAAGATTCTTCATTTGTAATTCTCACTGTGGTAATTTGTAAAATTAGGTAAAATTATTTTATTTAGGTGAACTGTTAAGACCATGTTCCAAAGTGATAGTTTTTACACACTATATTGACAAAAAATAATGTAAGTTTTCAGCTATCTATCACACATTTTCTGACCTAAATTCAGTAATGACATATCAATTGGACCAAAAAAAAAAAATGAAATGCACATTTGATGAACTCAATACCAAGGCTTACTTAATGGTTGATTGTTTTTTAATTTTTAATGATACAAAACCAATCTTATCTATATTTTTATTTTAAGTATGTGTATTATTTTTAACTATTACATAGTTTAATTTATGGTGATATACATATACCAGTACAAGTTAAATATGATCATAAAATTAATCAGTTCAACATAAAAATTAATTGATTGACCGCATGTTTAAACAGAGTTTTAAATTAGGTTTGATTTTTTATTGTAAATTTGTTATAACTATAGAAATTCATTAAATTAAGAATGAATTGATGATTTCAATTTTTAAAAGAAAAAAAACAAAAATTACCAATATCAGTGTATAAAACAAAAAATAAAAATAGAGATAATACAGTTGTAGTAGGTTTGCAAGGTACAAATTAAATAGGACTTGGTCTGAAAAAACTATTAGTATTTATTCAATCTGACTATTTATAGAAAAAAATCTAATTTAAATTTTTGGTAAATTTTTGCGCAAGTTGATATTAGGAATATTCCAAGTAAAACCCTTTGACAAGATCTTACATTGTATTTTTAAAACAAATCTTCAAACAAATCTTAATTGGTAAATTTTCATTAAAAAGATTAAAAAAGAGTATTTTTTCTGAAAAATAACTAAATAGGAAATAGTCTATTTATTTAGGTATATATATATATATATATAATCATTTTTTTCTTTTCTAACAAATTAAAAGTATGCCAATAACTCATCTACTTATTTGTGTTCCTTCCATCCAAGTCTAAAACAATACACAGATTCTTAAAGTTTTTAGTCTCTATTAGTATAAATCAACTCTCTATAAATCTAGTTTATCTGAGTGGTTGTGTAATTGACTTAAGATTTTTTTACAAAGGTAGAATTGTCCTAATTCATGTTACCGAAAATTTCAAATTTATTGTCATTTGCAATCCTATAAATGTTACAGTTTTGAATTGTATTACGCATTTATCTGCTGTTTTAGAACATCTTTACTTCAAGATTGCTACTCTAAGTTTGTTCAATTAATTAAAAAATATAATTTGATAAAAAAATTAAGTGAGAATGGCTTTTGAAAATTTATATAATTTTCTATTTTTTATTTAATTTAATAAATAAATAAATAAAATTGTAGTGCTTTGGTTTTTGAGAATATGCAATATCAAACACGAATTTGAAGTTGTTGCTTTAAAAATTAAGAGAAAATTAAATTGATTGACTTGTTACTCTAGTGTATCTATTTGTTGGTTGCACATTATTCATGTCTGCTTATTGATTTGAATAAAATTCCTTCATATTTTTCCAATTTCTGTAAACTTGTATTACTATCTTAATCATTCCAAAACATCAAATCATTTGAGATAATTTAAATTTAATTGAATTCAATTTTTCATGTTTTATTCACCTCGATTGCTTATTATATACAGAAATAATAATGATATCCTCCACAATTAATTCATTCCATCAAGAAGACAATATCAAATAAAAATAAATAATGTAGAAAAATATATTATTTTATAAATAATCATAAATAAATAAATAAATAACTCCATTTAATAATGAAGTGTAAAACTTAATTGAATGTTATCCTGTACAAATGAATGTGATGAAATGAAAAAAATTAAAAGTAAAATGATGAGATTTCGAAAATGCAATGCTATATACATATATAGATAGATAGATAGATAGATAGATATAGTTGTACAAGGTTTATGATTGCAAGTATTAGTTATATTGGGCTTATTGGTCTTCTAATTGAATTCTTTGTTCAAAATACTTGTTGTTTCTTTTAATTCTCTTGTGTTGATATATATATATATATATATATGTAATTAAAATTATATGTTGACTTATGTATTTTTCATTTTTCTTGAATTGCTGGTTTGGTTTAGTTGCATTAATTAAGATATAGTTTTTTAAATTATGCATTTTAAATGGTGACTTCTAAATGAATAAATTATAATGTGTACTTGGGCAACATTATTCAGATATATCAATAAATGGATTTTAATTATTACGGTAAAGTTAACAACTGAACTTAAAGTTTGACAATCAGATAGCGTATATACATATATTTTTTTTAATTATTATACAATGAGATGTATCATAATATTGGCTTACATTTGGTATTAATAATCAAGAAGTGATAGATTTTTCTTATGAAACTTGTTGAAATTTTCTTATGAAATTTTCTTTTAAATAATCTTGAAACAGTAAAAAATAATATTCAGTATAAAAACATGATTTCTATTTTTTTAATAATGCACTTTTATTTTTATATATATTATCTTAAAGAAATAATTAACTTCAGCATAAATTGGAACTAATAGTTGGAATATTATTTAGAAGCATGATAATGTGTGTCTGAGTGTGTGTGTGTCTATATATATATATATATATATATATATAACCATAAAACCATTCAATCAATAAGTTTTGTATAACTATAAACATAAAATTAAAAAAATGAAATAAAAACATGCAACTCCAAAACTCCACAACCTCAATAAGTAATTAAGGTTTAAGAAAAAGAAAAAGCAAATCACATAAACAAGTATAAAATAAATAAACAGAGTACAATATATTTATTTATTTATTTGATGTAATCATGTTAAAAAATCGTATTCTTGTTGTGATATTTCGTGATATTTCCAGAATTTGTTATGAGGGAATAAAAGGAAAAATTCGAAATGGTGACTCACTAACCAAACCACACAACTAACCGACCACAATGAAATGAGAACGAACGAACGAACGAAAAAAATGGACAGACGAAGAAACGTGAAGGAAGTACCCTTTCGACGACGTCAAGGAACAAGAGAAAAGGGCATGGCACGCCCCTCCACGAACTCCCGCGAAGCTCGCCAATAACGGCGCTGACGTGGAAATCACCTGACGTGGCCCACCTCTGTTTGCTGACGAGGCAAACATGAAGTCCGCCTGTGATTAATAATTTTAATACACAGGGGTGGGGGGGGGGGGGGGGCAATTCCCCCCTTTGTCCTTGCTTGCGTGCTACAGTCAGGCCCATAGTTGCCTCTCCTCTTGTTATTATTTTCATATATTTATTTCTAACCATATGGGAACTTAATGAAAGTATGTGTGCGTGATTGTTTACACAAATTAGTGGATGTATTATTCCCTTGTTAAACATTTTCCAATATCACAATTATATATATATATATATATATATATATGTTTTTACAAGTTTGAAGATAGTGTAGATGAGATTAAAAGCGTCTCCGGTTTAGGGAATTTGAAAATCTCTCTATTAGTTAATATATGTAATTGGAATAAAATAGGCCGTCTATTTATCTAATAAATTTTTATATGTAACGACGTGAAACATTTTTATGAAAAATCGTGGTTAGTCAACTTATTTGCACGATTCAGTGTTCAGACATTTATGAAGGGAAATGAAAAACAAAAGGTTTTTTAAACGATGCAAGCGGGAGAGAGAATGGCAGTTTTTATTATAAGTAAGTAGACGAAACCAATCTTCGCTCCCACTCTTGGTGTTCAATTTACATAAAGATTTAGTCTCGCATTTGCACATAAATATAGGAACACCTGTTCCCCATCTAAAAATATTAAAATAAATAAACTATTGATGATAATAATAATAGCACTAAATAATCATTCTCTCCCCCGTAAATCCCAAAAGGACCTATTTCTATAATAGAATACCTACAACAAACAGACCCCACATCCACAACAATACAGTCACATAAACTCACGATCATCTCATCCCCATATACAACGAACGGAGACATCAATTCATTCATCCTCGCATCCGCAACTGGCCTCGAATGTGACGACACGTGGCGCGGACGTGGCATAAGGAAGGCAGTGCCCGACCAACCATCAACTAGTCCAAGTGGTAGCCACGGTCGTAGGGGTGGTAGGTACTCACTCCCCCTTCGCCGCAACCATTCTATTTTATCCAACTACCCACACGATTTCTTTCACCACACGATTTCTTTCACCACACTAATAATAATACTAATAATGCCCCCGTGGTCGATGGTTCCCAAGTCCAGCTAAAAAGTAAAAGGAAGAGGATTTCCTCACCACGTGCTAAATAAAGTATTTGAAAGGGGGGGGGTTGAATTTTGTGTTGCCGCATCGGAAGACACGCCCTACTGACCCCCCCCCCTTTGTTTTTTTGAATTTTTTCTGTCAGGGATCGAAAAAAAACGTCGATCCATGTCGGAGAATGGGTGTCCGTTATTTTGCGTGATTTCCAATGCCAGATTTGTTTCACACACACACACACACATACTTTTGTTTCGAAGTGACCCTGCTTCGTCGGGATTGTTCGGTTGCGGATCAGTTCGATGTATTTTTTTTCGTTCCCTGCAGCAGCGCCTCGGCGACAGACTAGGCTGCTCTAGCGGAATTGGAGATTGCGTTGCCTAGACTGCGAGATGGGGAGAGAGAGCGGACGGGAAGAAACCCATGACGAAACCCAACAGTGTGTGTGGGATTCTCACACCATCGCCGACATCGCTCGATGAAGTTGGGCGCGGAATGGTATCTGGATGGACCAGTGAATGAATACGAGTCCATCGAGATGGGTTGTGACGAGAAGACGTTGTGATCCTCCATCGCCGGCTTTCTTCGAAGCTGTCGGCGCTGGTATGCAACACATCTTCGAAGTCGTACATTTCGTGGAATACCGACACCGGAGACGGATGTAAGTTGGTTGGTCGGTCAGATTGGAGTTGTCTGCAGAGGATGATTGTGATGAGAAAAACAACATGGCTTTGGCCTGCACTCACCCATTTGTGTTCGAATCATTCCAAGTTGTAACAATCTCACCAGTTGATACTTTTTCTTTACAAAATGGAAGGGTAGAAGACAGAGTTTGTAAATGGGCGTGTCTTTGCAAATTTTGTTTGCTGGTTTGGAGCTTCGGTGTAGCTGAAGCTTTGCTGTTTTGATGAAGATACTGTTGTGCATGATTCGATGGAAAGATTGCTTGTTATTTGGATCAAGCTTGATTACAAAAGACCAAATAGAGGTAATCAATGATATGTTGCCATTGATGCAATTCAACTCATGTACTTTAGTTTAAAAAAAATATGAAGGTAGTCCTTTGATATACATAGATGAAAATTCTACTCAAGCATTTGAAGGTTAACCTGGTGTTTCAATCATGTAACACAATGGAATTAACAATCCAAATGCTCTGAATACACTAGTCCTCACCATATATAGCACAAAATAAATTGATATATATAAATATATATATATATATTACAACAAAATCTAATCTTGCAACAATATAGATATCTCTTCTTCAAGAGTACTTTTTGAATGATCTTTGAATGATTTCTTTTTTGAAATTCTTACTCAATACAATTTAAAAAAATTAAGTCATTATTTAATTATTAAAAAGAAAAGAAAAGAAAACATCAAACTTAAAATGCACTTAATTTTGAAAATAATATTTAAAAAAAATTATTCATGATTTTAGTGTTTTTATAATCCCAACAAATAAAAATTGAATAATGTAAAAAGTTACTATTGATGCAAAAATCATTGATTCTAAAAAATATAAACATTAAAATATTTTATAAATGATTTAAAATATTATTTACTTTTTAATAAAACTTTGTACTATTTAATTGAATATACATAGACTATCAAAAAAAAATTAAATCATCACATTATACAAGATATATTATTTATGTTAAATTTCAAAAAATCATTATGCAAATCAAATAATAAGTTTTTTTTTCATATGTTATTAAAAATTCTTTATATTTATATGCCATATAGAAAAAAAAAAAAAAAAAAAAAAAAAAAAAAAAAAAAAAAAAAACAAAAAACAAAAAAAACAAACAAAACAATGAAGAAAAATAGATATAATATAAAAATAAATTGAAATAGTTCATGTTAAATACAATTAGACTAAAGAGCCTAGAATCTACTGCATTTTTAATCTATTACATTAACTTGTGTTTAATAATATCTTATTATTGATTTTTTTATTAACATGTCACACATGTTTAATGTTGCTTCCATTTGTATAAATTTTCAAAATACTAAAATACTAATTTTGACAAACTATTTGAATTTTACATTGACTTATAGCCATTTATTTTACATTTAGTGTGAAACATATAATTATGGATTTGTTTTTTTGATGTTGTAATATAAATCCTTTACTACAAAAATGTCAAAAAATCATGTTAGATAATCACTTGTTTTTATCAATTCCGTTTGCATCTCAAACATATTTTATTTTAATAATATTACATCTAAGACAAAGATATAGACATAATAATTTCTAAAAATATCTCTTAAATGGTTTTAGAATTAATTATTTTCTAATGCATACACAAAGTTTATAATATTTTTTAACTCACACCACTTATTAATAATACAAGTTCAATTTTTATCCCTACCATTGCATGTAAAATATCTTATGTTTTTTTTGCACACAAAATTTGTAGATTTATTATTTCATTCAGAAAAAAAAAGGAAAAAAAAAAAAAAAAAAAAAATTCAAATTCAAATTCAAATAAACAATAAAAAAAATACTGATAAATTTGTAAAAAAATTGTGAAGAACTCTTTACAAAAATTTTCTTTTAAAAAAAGCAAAATTGTATTTGATAATTGTCATAGTGAACTTATAGAAGTCTTTTACAGATTTAACCTTAAGACAATGTTGTAACTTTGTAAGGTCACTTATCTTAAAATACTATTGTATTAAAATTTATTTATTTTAAATTTTAGTTTCCTAATGTTAACTTATATAAGGATTACTATATAAAATATTTGATATTATTACATATAAATAAAAACTGTTCCACTCTTTGTCTGTTTTCTATTTTAAACAAAACATCACAATGTGTTGATACCATGTTCTTGTTGATGGCTTGATGCTGTACACTTTTTTTCTTCAACTTGTACGTGAATCTCTTTTTATTTCTGTATAAATCCAATTAAATTTACTTATGTAATTTTTTTTATAATATCCAGGATATACACACTTAATTCTTTGTGCATCAAATTCATTCTTCCCACAATCTATTTTTTTTTGTATGTTTAGTGTGTTAAAAATTCCACATCTGTAATATGTGTGATTTATTTTTGTTTTTATTTTTGAAGTTTTGTTAGAGGTCTCCGAAGTAAGAGTATTTGTGAAATACCAATTGCATGTATACATAGAATTTGCCTTTGGTTTCTGTTTCAAATTCATGGTGAAGCTATTAAAAATGAATAATATTTTTTTGCCTACAATGGTGTATTTATTATTTAATTATACTTGTGTATCTAAATCTTAATTATAATTTTTAAATTATAGTTGAAAATTACTTTCTAAAAGTTTATTGCTCAACAAGTATCATAATGCACTATATCCAACAAATTAGTGGCATGTGTAATAAATTATATATTTACAAAAAAAATACATTGATGATTAATAATTATAAATTTAGATTGAATAATTATATATTTACAAAAAAGTTACATTTATGAGTAATAAAAAATCAATAGTTTCAATAAAAGTTTCAAATTTTATTTATAAAAGTAAGTGTGTTAAAGTTTCATATTTTTTTGTTTGTCAAATCATAGAATTTTAATACTATAAATATTAGAACAAGAATTTATATGAATTTAGAAATGTAAAAGTAAAATAATTATAATATGCAAAAAATATGTATAATAATTGGTTTTTTATTAAGTAAATTTTCAGAAACTAATTTTTTTTAAATGGTTTTTATCTATACATATATAATATCTTCACTAAATGTTTTGCTTTCAATACAAATAATTTAAAAATTAGTAATCAAAAATTTTAAATTAATATAATGTGGAATATTGTCTTGTCTTGTGAAAAATTAAGTATGTGCCAAACACCATTAAATACAAGAACATTAGTATTCATACTAAATGCACATTTATTTATTTTTGCATTTTAATCAATTTGTCTTGATTTCTAAACTATAAAAAATAAATTTATTTTAAATGTTTTTTAATGGAGTGTAAGAAAATTAAATTGAAATAATATCTTTTTTGAAAAATATTTATATTTATATCATTTATACTACTAAAGAAATTTAATAGATTTTTTAAAAATAAATCCATCTACAATATTATATTTTAAATCAATAAAATTAATTATTAAATAGAACTTTTGAATACTACAAAATAGTTTGATAATACACACAAGTGATACAAATTAGAAGATAACAATATCTACTTCTTTTATGACCCTTATTCTTTTTGCTCTCTTCCAGTGTTAGTATTAGAAGGATAATGTGTCGTTTGTAACACACCCTCTCTATCAATGCATGCATCCCGTGAACCCCATTTTTGTCTCAAAAAAAAAAAAAAAAAAAAAAAACTATCATCTCCGAGGAAAAGCCATCTCCAACAATCCATGAAAACGAGATACGATGCAGAGAATCGAGAGCTAGAGGCATTAAGAAAAACACGAGCTCACGGCGAAGGAGAAAGTGGGTTTCGAAAGAAGAACGCTCCATCGTTGAAGAATGTGTTTGATGTACAAGGAATTGCAAGGTGGTGATGAGATGGAGCCAACCAGTGCAGTCACTCACTCACTCATCCACTCACTGCATTGTTGGTAAGATTGAAGGAATTGCGGGGGAATTGTACAAGAATAGTGAGTGAGGACGAGGAGGAGGAGAAGGAGACGGAATACTACTACTACTGCTGTAACATTGTGGCAGAGCTGAGTCTGTGCCATAATATATATCTCTATTAAGGGTGTGTCCGCATCGATGCGGTGGCGGGGGTTAGATGTCACGTTGCAGTGTCCTGGCATGGCACAGTAACTCATCACAGTGCCGCAGTTTTTTTTTGAGCTATTTGACCCTCGAAGAAAAAACAATTTCCGGTATGCTATAAAGGGGTAAATCGCCCACCTCGCTCCAACTTGTAACATAGCTCTATGTAGCTTCTCGAAAACATAGAAAAATGAGAACAGGAAATAAAAAGATTTTTTTTTTGTAAAAGATAAGGGGGAGAAAAAACAGAAGAAAATAACGAAGAAAAAAACTCACACGCATACAGAAGAAATTTAAGGAAGGGAAGAAGAGTTAGGATGTAATTTGTAAATGACAGCCCACAAAGATATCAACTCGTCGCTGCGGTAATAGATTTGAAAAGGCAGAGCACAATGTTGTCTGTGTGAAATCTGCGTGGTAGGGGATGGAATCAAATGAGCCATGTGATGTGTGTGTACTTCTAGGGGTTCTGTGCAGTTCTCGAGAAATGGGATAGCTGTGTTTTGCGTTCAATTTCGGGCGGGCGAGGTCCCACCGCAAGTGTTGCAGTGTCCAAATAAAGGGGGGCTGTAGTGGACTTGGCAAATCCTAGGTTTACGTGATGAATTCGATCGTTTTGGTGTGGCAAGTTTGAGTGATAGGGTTAATTTGGTCGGGTGGGATTCGTTTTCGGAGGCGCGGTGTCTGGTGTTGGTGATTTACAAGGTGCTGCAACAATGTTGTAGAAGAGTCGGCTTCTCATATTTTCAAATGGCGACCCGCGACCCGTATGCCCTGAGACCTGACTGCACCGATTCGGCTCCGCCTCGCTTCCGTGTCAAGGTGCTTTGCTACGCGTGTGTGTGTATGTGTGTGTGAGTGTGTGTGTGCGTATGTGTGTGTTTTTTCCTGTACTTGTTAACATTTAGTATGTCCTTCCTTGAGAAAGTACGCAGTGAGCTGAAACTGGGTACTACGTGATGGAGGCAGGGGTCGGTTTGTTGAGAGGCTTCCCGATTCAGAGTAGGAAAGTAGCTACATTTTCTGAAGATCTTAGTCTGTGCTGCGAGATGTTGATAAGGTTGGTGACTAAGATCCTTCTAAATTTCTAGGCTTTTGTCTATCTAGTGTTTTCCTTTTTCACGCACATTCATGTCGCAGTTTTGGACGGAAATATGCCGTTGCTGCTGCCACTGTCCTGTTGTTGCTGCTACGTACCCACATTGCTCAGCAGTTGTTTGTAGAAGTTGGTTGATCTCGACGTAGCTTCGTCAAGTTGTCTACATTCGCAACATACACTTGTGTGGAGATCTAGCCTCTCATAGTTTGTGGTCCTTGCATGTTCTGTACTACGTTAAGTGATCAATACTCGCTTCGTTTTTTGAACTTTTTTTGTTTTTTTTCTTCTTCTTCCTCCCATTGTGAAGGAAAGTGTAGGATCGGCTTAAGATTAGCTTCCCTCTCTCTCTCTCTCTCTCAACGCACCGAATTCTCGTTAGAAGGTTATTAATAGCAGTCAAAATCCCGTAAATATATGGTTTGGCGTGCTGCATTTGAGGCAGGCCGGGAAAACGCTAAGCCCCACGGCTTGGTACCGAGCGTTCAACGAGGATGGCCAGCTGAAATTGGACAAAGTTCTCAAACGCATACGAAGAGGGGTGAGCATGTTTTCATAACCACTTGAAATGTAGTGCAGAACTTTAAAAGGCGAATAGTGCACTTTATGCCATTCAATTAACTGGACTTTGAAGGGTATTAGAAAATTTGAAGAGCACGAAAATTTCTAAATACCTTCAAATTTCTAAATTTCTAGACATGGTATTGCTACTTTTACTGAATTTAAGTAGTCCACCTGTCTATTTTCTGCAAAGGGATGGTGATTTTTGTATAAGACTTAATTTTCTGTGTAATGTGTCCCCAGGGCGTTGATCCAGCAATTAGGGCAGAAGTATGGGAGTTTCTGTTAGGTTGCTTTCCTCCCAGCACCACAGCACAAGAACGAGATGCCACTCGAACATCTCGCAGGTAATTTAATATGTTTTAATTTTCCTGAAAGTAAACACTTCATAGTTGATTTTCGCAAGGCAGGTCTTCTTAACGGAATTTGACAAGAGTAGGGATCGTTTTATTTTGGCGGTCGAATTCTTCCTTCTTCATCTCATATGTTCTAAAATAAATTCATCTGTTTTGTGCAGAGAGCATTATGCAAAGCTCAAATCAGAATGCCAGGCAATGGATGATTTGATTGGCAGTGGTCAGTATGCAACTGCACCACGCATAAATGAAGATGGTAGTCCAGTGGAGGAATACAATGGTGGAGAAATTTCTGGCGCAGAGGAAAACAGCCCCCGCCGAAACGGTATTCTGTAACCTTCTAAGGGGTAACACTTTTGCATATGCTGTTCCGATATACAGCACTGTCTTTTATGTGGTTTTTATTTAATTCACAACAGAGGATATGGAGTATTAAATGAGGCTGAATCTGCAGGACACACCAACGGAGCACATCAAGGGACTTCAAAAGCCCCTTTCGAAAAGCCGGATGCGAAGACGATACAGTGGAAACTGAACCTTCATCAGATTGGTTTGTAAATCTGCGTCACTATTGAGTTAAACAATCTGTACTGGGTTCCAGCAGGAAAAGTTGACTAAATCATCTTCTTTTGAGTTTATTGTGTGTTATTTATTTATTTATTTATTTATTAATTTTATTTCTTGTACACTGCATGCCGTGGAATTTAACTACTTTGTGTGTGATTTTTGTGTGATTTGTGGGTTGGGTTCCTTGCCTTCGTTTGAACTGGACATTTGTTTAAGCTACAGCACTTGCACATTTTTCCAGGATTGGATGTGGTGCGTACAGATAGGATGCTGCAATACTATGAATCTCAAGAGCACATGTCAAAGCTTTGGGACATTTTAGCTGTATATTGTTGGTTGGATCCTGCTATCGGTTACTGTCAAGGTGAGATTCAATTAGTACATGGAGCCCACAAACGGCACATTCACTTTTTAATCTTTGATCCATCATTACAAACTGGTCTCATATGTGTTTAAGTGAACTTTGCAGTTTTTCTCAAATGTCGTACTTATCAAAATGACCCTCTCTCTGCTAATATGTCCCAGGCATGAGCGATTTCTGTTCGCCGCTAGTTTTGATGTTTCCAAATGAGGCTGATGCGTTCTGGTGTTTTGAGCGCATTATGAACCGTGTGGTAAACCACTATCCGGAAGCTTTTCAAAAACAGACTTCTTCAATTAATAAGGATAATGGGTGCTAGCAGCCTGCTTGGGCTTCCTTTACGTATTCTGCATTTTGATCAGTGATAGGCATCATAGCCTATAGTCCAACTGATGTAGTTTTGTGTGCAAAGCGCGACAACTTCACTTGTACAGATAAAGAAGTTGGCGTCCAGAAGCAACTTGGCGTGTTGGCGATTTTGTTGAAAGTTTTAGATCCCAAGCTTCATCAGCATATAGGTACAGCAATCTTCTCCTATGTTGGTTCAGTACACTTTTTAATAGAATATTTTGGTAATGCCACTACAGCGTCGTCGAAGAAATATCTCAAGAATGTTTTTGGTAAAAGGTTTTTTCACTGTAAGACGTAGTGATATCTAGATTATCCAGTTGTGCTATCTAGTAAGAGTTTTTGTCTTTCAAACCGCATATATTGTATCAAATTAAAACACAATGGCAGTAAAAAGATAGTTTGGGCTGACTAGGGTTTTTGGAACTTCATTTCGTGTGTAGATTCTATTGGAGGAGGAAATTACATATTTGCTTTTCGTATGATCATGGTTCTTTTTCGACGAGAATTCACTTTTGTCGATACTCTTTACTTATGGGAGGTAGGTACACTGCCTGACGCCAACAGCATCTGATATGTTTCAAATGATAAGGTCAAACCTAAAAGAAAAGATCAGTAGGATAAGTTATTAATGCTGTCACCCCAAAATAGGAGTATATCTTGGGCTTTACGCCTATTAGTGTCATAAAAAGTTCCTATTTTGCTAGTTTGTGCAGAATTACTCTCTTAGACTGTCTTGGTTAGACTTGCCTTTCATATTTCGTATGCATCGTTTGATTGTTCATGTGCTTGGCAGATGATGTGGGCGTTGGAATATACTCCACTATCTCCACATGAAGCGAGCACGAGTAGAGGCTGGAATTTAAGGGTCAAATACAAAGGTAGAGGGAAGTATGACGCGCAAAATGAAAAATATGGAGCATCTAGAATGCCTGGGGGAAACGCGCCCTTATCCCTGTTCTGTGCTGTTGCAATATTTGAAATGCAACGTCACCGACTACTGAAAGAGACTCAAGGATTAGACGAAGTGTTAAAGGTCAGTTATACAAGCTTGGCATAAAATGGTAGCGAATCCGATTTAATGCTTAAATCGTGTTACCCGTGTTGAGCCGATTCCTTTGTTACGAATTTTGACTGCTTTCATTATGAAACATCCATGTTGCTTCTTTCATGTGAACGTCTAAATATAAGCTGCATGCTTCTCTTTTCTGTTTTTGCAGCTGCTGAATGACATAACTGGGAAGGTCGACCCTAAGGAAGCTTGCAAAGCAGCTATGAAGCTTCACAGGAAATACCTACGCAGGGTCAGTGTCCCCCCCCCCCCCCCCCCCCCAACCTTTTCTTACTTTGTAACAAAGGTTGATAAGAGTACATGCGCACCTTTATCTATGCTTCATTTTGTGTGATGAGAACGAAATCTTGCTTTTCAGGTATACAAGTACTTTTGGGATTTTGTTTTTGGTGCAGGGCATGAAGCTCTTGTCATTGATTACTCTTTTATTCAATTCATTGTGCATTATTCAGTCTCCAGTCATCTTCAATCATCAGTTTCATCTTCCTTTCTGAAACTCGATCTGTGAATGTGATAAAGATTCGATCTGGGTATTGAGGAAGGCTTAATGTGCTGGCAGGTGAGAAGACAAGCAAAATGATCAAACATTATGTTCTTCGTGTTGTATTTCTTCTATTTCCCCTTTTGAACCATGTTTCATCGTCAGTAAATAAGTCGTGTGAGTTGGTATAGACTACTGATAAACCATTCATCCAAGAGATCAATTGGCACACATTGGGCGACGGTGCTAAACGCTTCTATCACCAGCTATTTCATTCGACTTGACTTGTGAAGTAGTTCAAGGTGGTAACGCAAGCTGAAAATCCACCCTTTAGACACGTAAGAACGATGGATAGAAGCTTTGAGAATGTGCATTATGGCTGGGCTGTAGCAGAAAGAGAGCGTAGTAGGGTATAAGTGTGAGTACACAGTTCACAAGTAGGAAAGCACGGAGATTGCACCAATTTGATAGAAATGTTTTTTCTGAGAAAGTTTTGCAGTTCGCAGTCTATTTGTTACTCTGGATACAAGAACACACAATAGAACTTTCTATGTTTTATCGTTGATATTATATTCTCTGAGGGTTGAGTATCGAGTTGCAGGTTCCGATTCGTGCAGGTAATGTCATGTTCTCAGAGGGTGTCAGTTACATGAATCTCCGCAACCTCTGCAATCTATTCAATTTTTGGTATTCGGCATCTTCCTCAGCTCTACGAATCTGACATCCTCCCTCGAAACACCAATTTAGAACATGTACACGTGGTTGTGCAAACGTTCTTATTTCAGAGTAAAGAATATCACGAAAATATATCAGCCTTTCTCGAAAATGTATTTCCAGCACCATGTGTGAATGAAACCTTTAGAACAATGGTTAGAATATGATTCTACATGAAGATTTGAACCGTTGCTTTCGAGACTAATAATTTTCGTCCTCGGTTATCAACTTACAGCACATTTGCCGGACACTTAGTGAATCGTTGATCTTTGCCCGATCACTGTTGCGATAAATAGATCCGACAAGTTTCAGATTTTATGAAATGAGTAACGGATTGTTACACAGTAGCGAACACTTCAGGGTAAGGAACGGCCTTTGAGTACAGGTGCGACAAGAATTACTAGTTGAGATTTGGTGTTACACAGTGGTCCGAGAATGCCACCAGTCTCCTCATTGCTTTGGGCAGTCGAATCCTGGACTGCTCTTGCCAGGTCATACTGCTTCTTCTGGTCTCGGCTACCTCCTTCGATTCTCTGCAATTCCCTCCACACGTAACTCACTCACCATTCTAGATAACAGCACCGAATTCAGAACCACGAGTAAAGTACTCACATTATCTGTGAAGTCTCCCAAACAAAATTCAAACAG
The DNA here is from genome assembly GCF_059467195.1 of Physcomitrium patens. Classification (NCBI taxonomy): domain Eukaryota; kingdom Viridiplantae; phylum Streptophyta; class Bryopsida; order Funariales; family Funariaceae; genus Physcomitrium; species Physcomitrium patens. The sequence continues at coordinate 8,599,313 of NC_143435.1, forward strand.
AATGCAGAATGCAAGAAAGCTGACAGTTTAAGCCATTCTGACTGGTCCCACTTGATTATTTTGAGATGACAAGTTCCACACAAACATAGAAATGTACGATGCAGGTGCCACCGAGAATGTTCTGCAAACGTTCTCGAAACAATCACAACACATATTTGCAACAATTTGTCACGTATTTCTAATGAATACCCACTTGGTAGACATGGTCCCTGTTTCCGAAGCTGTCGCAGTCATTCTGCACAACCACAAGGAAAACATCACAGCCGAGAAGTCTATAAAATAGTTGGTGCATTCCAACATCACATCCCACTGAATCTCAGAACTGCACAGCAAAGACCAACCCAACTCACAAACTACCATTGCACCTGCGCTCCATCAGTCGATCGCTTGGACGGATCCCTGTCCTTGCCGAACCCAGACATGACGACGGGATTCGATGACCGAAACGAGGACAATCTGTGCTTCAACTCGCGCTGCGACAGACGCGCAATTGAGGAAAAAATGCGTGAATGAATCTCTCGCAGCAAGGCAGCGACAGTGTTTGAGCAACGACATTACTTTCAAGGACATTCAAATCTGGGTTTCCGAACGACCGGACGAATCCTGACGTCCCTTCGTAACGTCCGTCCACATCGAAGGTGGTTATCGTCCACATGAACAACTCCAGCAAATAAACATCTTCCTCAGGAACGATACGTTTTAAATTGAACGATAAATGTCGAGTTCGTGGCCCCTCCGTCGTTCCCAATGGAGTTCCCTGTTCCCAGGGAGTTTCTTCAAATTCTGAGAGCTTGATAAAAGCCCGGCGATTGCCGTAGCTGCGGCGCTTTTCGTTGGATTCAGCTCTTCCTGGTCGCGACTTGTCGATGCTCGCAGTGCTTTTTTATTTATTTTTTTATTTTTGATGACTTGCGGTTTTTTCTGGGACTGGTGTTCCGGTACGTTTTGGAATTGACATCCGCGGGACTTTTTGGTTCATGGAGCTGTGGAAAAACTCGCGGGGAGCTTCGTGTTACAGGAGTTTTTGTATCGAGGAGCTGCCTGTTGGAACGCAGGATGTTGTAGGGAGATTTGGCTGAGGTTTCCTTGTTGTGTGCGTGAATGAGGTCGCCTGAGCGGTTGTTGTAATGTTTCGATTTCTGGTCTGGCGCATTTTCGTTAACGTTAGGCTTGGATGAGGTTGCGACTTGCTTAATGTAGTGGACTTAGGTTAAGTTGAGGCTTGGGATTGTTTCCAAATATCTTGCGATGGCGTCTCAGAGGGCGCCGAGCACGTCGATGCTGGCAGCTGCGTGGTGTGATAGATTGAATCAATTTTGCACGCAACTTCAGAAAAATTGTTCCTCCCTGCACAGCATTGTCCAACGAAAGCCGGAATCGCAATCAAGAGGTTAGAGGTTTTTGCTATTTTATTGAATAGACGATTGTGGATGCGAAGATGTGATCAGGTCTAAATCAGCTGGTGATCGATTTTACGGTCAGGACAGTTGTGATCAAGTAAAGAAAAGATAGAAATTGATGTTGATCCTCAATTTCAAGAGTAGGCATTGACACGAATTTTCGCCAATTCTACCAGACATTGCTAGGTGTTGTTGTAGTGTAATCAGTTCATTTTCTCTGCTTGATTTGATTTGATTTTGTTCATTACACTTTTCTCTACGAATTTTTCTCATCACCACAAGCAACAATCTCTCTCTCTCTCTCTCTCTCTCTCCCCCTCTCTCTCTCGGTTGAAAAGTGATGTGAATTGTGTAGTTTGTGGTAACTCATGCAACAGTGCGTATGTTCTGGTTGTGGTTGTCAATATACTAGACCACAACTTCGATATTTTTCTGGAAGATCTGAATGAGGATATAACTTCTGCCCTAGCGGAGCTTCAGCATTTAGAGGAGAGAACAACTGACACTTTATCATTTGAGGAACTCCTAGTGCACTGCGATGCCTTGTACAAGTCGAATGAGGACGGCATTGCCAAACTCGAACTCCAACTACAGCAGTATGGTTACACACCAGGTGTGTTGTTCATTATAATTTTATTTCCTCGGGAATGCAGAGAGAGCCGTGTGCCATCAACTTGTAGAGCGTACCCATATTTTAAGTCAGCATGTAATATTCGGTTGTGAGTTGGAACAACTAGCAGCTGAAAGTTGATATGATGATATACTCTAGAACAACAAATGACATGCTTGAGAAAGGATTCGTGGACAGATAATATTGACTTCCGCTGGGTTTAAACACGATGTGTTGCTATTATGCAGTTGAAGTGCCCAAACAAACTCATATTGAAGTTCTACATGGTCATTCGCACCAGGAAATCGAAACGAAGTCTCATATTTTAGATGAGGCGATTTCACCACCTAGATCTGGGGTTACTCCACCCTCAGTCAATGAGAATGAGACATCTATAACGACACCAGTGGCGCTCTCATATTCAGCCAAGAATACTAAAAGAGACGTTGAATACAGCCCTTTGTATCCTGACCAAAAAAAATTCAACTTCTTGTGGATCAGATGTACTTATTGACTTGACGTATACTGCTTATCTTTTTGAATTGTGTTCCTAAACGGAGAGCAGATTTGGTGATTTAGGAGACCTTGAAAATCTGGAAAGCCTTGGTATTTCTGCCACGAGTCTCACAGCACTGGCTAGTCAAGGTTACCAACGAATCCTACCGACTTTTATGTAGCTTGTACTATATTGCATTTGTTTTCAAAGTTAGGGTGGGAATGTTAGTTTGGTAAACAGGTTAACTTCTTGTGGTCGATTGTAGGTCTTTACAGCTACTTTTAAGACTCAAGAATAAGACAGGAACAAATGAACACAGAGATATAACTATGTTGAGTCTATCTGAAATGTTTCCTGCCTGGTCACATTCTTGTTTGTGCTGGATCAAGTGTTCTTTCTCTAGTAGAGTTTGGATAGAAGCTCTTGACGTTGTATTTCGATGAGTTGCAGATGAACCTGTTAGCTCCGTTCATCCACTTCAACACAAGCTTACTTTCGTGGAGTCGCCGAAAAAAGATGTGATGATAAGCATGAGGTAATCTAGTTTCGAACTTACTACTTAGATACGTTGAACTTAACTATAACAAAGATTGATATCACAACTTCAGTTTATAAGCTCAATCATAAACTGTCACAATTCAAGTATGTTCTAGGACGGTCCTATATTTGAAAAATTATTTTGTAGATGAATCGTGGTTTATATCTGTGAACTGCCGATGTTTCTTGACGATTCTATCGTGCCGTGTGACAGTAATCATGGAGTCAGAGAATTAGGTGTTTGTGTTGAGAGAGTAAAGTATCTGATGCGGCTATAAAACCATTACAGGGATTCTGAAATTGAGGATAATTTGAAGACAAAGTTCGGCAGTCATAGACCTTCCGAAGCAGATATAAAGCATATACCACTTCCGAGCACATCAGATTCAATGTTTGATTCAACGTATGGACATGATTCCATACCAGTTGTTTTCAATAAACCTGTTAATGGGTGTGGCATTGGATCTACGAATTCTACAACAACCACAACTTTTTCTACAAGAGGTTGCACCACAACTCCTTATCTAGAAATGCTTTCTGATTTTGTGACTAAAAACTTTTTTCGATGTAGACACCAAACCATTCTAAGTCCCTCTTTTAAAATCTTTTAAAGTCGTCTCTAGTTCACATCTCAATTGAATCTGATTCGTATGTCGTTGAAAATTAGGGTACTAGTGCATCGTCATCGGTTAAATATCCGAATACCTTGAATATTTTACAAAATACTCTTCTTTCAATTGTATTGATTCTTGATTCGTAGATCTCTTGATTTCTTGTGATTATCGTAGGTTCTTACTTGTTAACTCTTAATTTTATAAAATGTTGCAGATGAAACTGTTCAAAGCGTAGAAACCAATAATGTTCCCTCTCTTACTGAAATAAGCAGTGTACAATACGACAATCTTCCCATATGGCTAAGGTCTCAGGTCTCTTTGCAGGTGTTACTTTAATTCTTCCTTCCTATCTTTATTGTATTCTTAGCAATATTATCTGAGTACGAATTTATTTTGACCCTGCAAGCAAAGTTGGTTTATGGTTACCTTTGGAGCATGAGTCAAGTTTTATGGCGTATTGGGGTATTTCTTTAACATTCACAATGGTTTCTGATTCTGCTATTGCTTTCCAGGAGCTCAATGGTGCAGTCGCTAAAATCAATGATCTAGTAAGTCAGCGTACCATTGGAGGGCAACATGCCACACAGTTTTTTCTTGATCAAAAAGATGTTCAAGCTCTTGGACTAGGTTCTCATCTTCATCTATACTTTTTTGTTTTTATTTTTTATGTTGTGCTACTATTTCTGAGACTATACCAGTTCGCAATCAAAAAATCTTTACACAGTGAGGGGTATTCGGTGAATATACAATCTCGCAGTACTATTCACTCCTTGTGTAGTAGAAGTCGATGGGCACCAAAACCTCACTTTTGTAGCTGTAGTGTCCTTTGTGAAAAATGACAGTACGTGAAACTTATGTTTCATTTCAACTTATGATGTTTGATGTTTTGTTGCAGGATCAAAAGCGAGAGCAGGCATTATGTTACTTACGAAAGCGGATAAGATTGTCACCCAAAATATTAATGGTGTGACCACTTACCGAATATGTGTTTGAGGACTTGTACGGTCCTAGGCACCAGGGTATATCATCCTCAGTTAAGTCTATAGGAGTGTGTTCTTCATCGTGTTATGAAGACTTCCTACACTGTCAAAGTAATAAGCTTGGGAAGTCTTTCAGTTCTGCAGTATTTGCTAAGGAATAAATGTGGCTTCATCCCCATAAAGATTATTTCCTCCGCGCCCGTTGCACGTGTTCGGCAGTGTTTACTTTAGGTATGAGGCTGGGGATTACGCTGTTACCTATTAGCGAGAAAATCGTTGATGACACCTCCCGTTCCTTGTTTTGTCTCATAATGCTTTGTTTCATCAGTGAATTAGGCAATTTATAGTACGCCTCTTTGGCAGTGTATGCAGCACAATAAATGAAGCATTGTGTATAGCACTTGCACAAAATTCTGCTTGGAACAAGTTTGAAGCAGAAGCTTGTGCTCTAGCTTTATCTCGCCTTTCAGCGTCTGCAATGTTATCAGACAACCGAGTACGGATGAAAGCATACCAAGATATACCGTCAAAGCTGTATTAAATGTGGATGGTTACGGCCACCTTTGATATGGGTTGGGAACCCTTTACTTGCTATCGGTTCTAAACCACACGTACTATGAACTAGCAATTCAAATGCAACATAAATAATTATAAAACCTTAAAAGATGTGGAAGTGTAGAGCCTTTTGACAAGAATGTCCTGTGGAAGTGTAGAGCCTCCAAAAAGTGAATTCAAGAGTTGGGCAATTTCTTCATTAGTGAGAAGAAAATACCAGCTCTTGAATTCACTTTGCCTGTGCAGCAGTTGGGTGCTTGAATTTCTTGTCTTTGTTCTCTATTACTGCCTGTGAATAAGATCCAGCTTGTTTATCAGTATGATTCCTGCCTGCGACACTAACGAACCTCCTATGAGGATAAGTTTGACTAAACATGACAGCTGAATCTTCTGTATGGAGAGGTTTCTGAACTTTCCAGTGAAGTACAGTCGACTGTGAGCTTAGTCTTGTCTGATAGTTACGTCCAATTACAAGTCTATAGGATTCCAGCAAATCTTGATTCAGTTCGATCTGTCTGGTTGTACTTCGCAAGTGATAAGCCATCAGCACGCTCTCGGCAGACATCGTCTGCGGCCCCATTCTTGGCGGTTGCGTACTCCCTCAAGTCAATGAAGACCATCACCCGCAGCCCACCTCGTGATTTAGTACTTCGTAAGTGAACCCTCATTAACAAAAACAAATTGAGTGAAAACATATGGGTTATCGCCACATTGTTACGTCTTATTTGCGACGCTTGCCTTCTGTACTCATGCCACGGGTCTGAAGCCGGCGTTGATGAATCCATTGTATTTACACTCTCAAATGGAATAATGATTGTGTTTCATGTTTCATGTATTAAGAAAAAATATCTCATCTTCAAACAAGACACGAAATGATGGATTAAAAAAAAGTCTTGTGGAAAAGACAGCAATATCTACAGGTGAAAACTCATTTCAACGAAGGCGAGTCAGAAACTCTAGTTCCACAGCCAAATTTAGTTATCATATTTATGACATGAACTAAAGCGAATTGCCTAGTCCTTGATTCTTTGATACTACACATAAAGGTCGGTATTCAAAGCTGCATGTAAAACGCTGATGACATCAATATTCATTTCATGATTTTCAGCGCTGCGAACAAAGTAAAAAACTACCTCGGATACTCAAGCCAAGCGTGGAAACCTCAAAATAGTCATAACCAAGTTCACAAGATTATCACATCCGAAAGCCAACCACTTACACATCTGAAGCCAGACAGACTCGAGCCATTACTAGCACTTCACTATATGCCCTGAGGTCTACTTCAGTAATTCTCTCTCGTATATCAGTGTAACTTTGTGTAGAACCACTTCCACTAACCACGTAACCACGTATTTCTGAAAGATGAATTGTCACGCAACGAAGCATCGTGAGGTTTGTACTCCATCATATATCCAATAGGCAAATGAAGGTGCCGCTTAATTGAATCACGAAGAGCCATGACAGCCTGCACATGATTCATTCACGAATACCGAACCATTGTTAATCTGTTTATAAACGAGACCCTTTGATTACGTCACAAAACCAATAAGAAACTGTAATAAAAATTAGAGCGGTCTAGAAGCATATAGGCTGTGGTACGAGAAAATGAACGCATTGTAGGAGCATAAGGATATACAACTTGATAAGTAACAAGGGAAGTGTCCTCTGTAAGAGAAGAAATTGTGGGGCCTGAACTGACGCTGTACCTGATTATCAGAAGCATTGCGGTTCCATATGCTAAGGATGTCCTCCCCAAAACGAATGCTCAAAACAGCACCACAGACACTGTCGCCGAAATCCAACTGATCCCCGATCATTGCCAACACCTGTAAACGCGTAATGACGTGAGAGATGGTCGGCAGCAGAAATACCAAGCAAGCTTCCACACTTTCCCATTCCAAAGACTAACCATACAAACTCGAACAAGAAAAATGAAACTTGGAAAAAGCAGAGTAGGAATTTACCAGGTCCTCCCAGTATCGACCAGACACTAGCTTTTTAAATCGGATAATCCACTTTCCTCCACTTCGGTTAGCAGCATCCTTTTTTCCAGACACCGCACCGAAACCAAGTCAGGACTTTTAGAGGAAGTGTAAGGGTTGCCTGAAAGATACATGTCTTCATGGCAAGAAACAAGTACAGCAATCGAGGAGGCATTGAAACTTACTTCCCATAACGGACGAATGCCTTCCTTGAACAAATGTAAGTCGGTTGGATTTGGAAGAGTGGATGCTCGAGCTAAGTGGCAATAGATGCCCCAGAATCCTTCCACCTGAGATTGAATAAGGAGATCAACATCCATCTTGTGAGGTCATGTTGCCTAGTAAAAACCTGGCCAAGCTTTCTGACTAAGCTAGCCAAGAAAAAGAACTTGACTACAAAATGCTAGCTATATGTACAGAGCAAGTCACTAGAAATTTCAGACCGAAGGACACTTAAGCCTTTCGAACGATTACTAAAAACTGAGATCACTCATAAGAGAAAACAAGCACGTCGTCTTCTCGAAGAGGGAATAACGTTCCGTATTAAGAAGCTGTTAGTTATGAGAATAAAGTAGCGATGTAGTGAGGAATAACTCACAGTGCTAAAGTCAGCTATTTTCTTAATGTTGTCTTCATATGATGTCTGGGACCGAATGCCTGGCTGCCTTCGAGTATACCAAAACACAAACCGGTGCTGTGAACACAACGAGACCAACACATTAGATTATTCTCAAGCCCGGGCAAAAGAAGTTAACATTTCCAGCTCAATTCAACAATTAAAACGTAAACTAAAAACAAGTGAGCGGTATGCGAGGGACCTCGGCCCCGCTTGATTCCATTACTCACACAAACTTCATCAAAATAAATTATGACGCGAAGTTGAGAGGGTACCCACCTGGCCCAATCAAGACCAGCATCATGCATTACTGAGTTCGATACGACAGACAACACACACTATGCAAATGGTTCAAAACCAGCATCGCAAACTCACGAAGAAGTGCGAAGGAATTAGGGTTTCAAATTCCACAAATGTCGAAAGAGGGATACTGCAGACCAAAGCTACCTGCAGAGGATGTAAGCCAGCTCGAATTTCTCGAGTCTGTCTGTCCCGATCATCACCTTCTCGAACACGCCGATTCTTCTCATCATTCTCTTTGTCCTTCGCTCGGCTCTGGTCAGTGACTACATCGGTGGTCGCGGCAGAAGATAGAGGAAGTAGGGGAGGTCGATCATCAACAACGGGTTCCGACTTCGCACCACCTGTTGCCGTTGTCGTCGTGGCCGTCGTTGTCGTCGCAGGCGCGGCGTCTGAAGCCGGATCTATAGCATTTGTCACGGGCGCGCTGCTAGCGGGCGCTCCCTCAGATTCCTTGGTTGCGGTACTCTCCGTCATATTTCACACCTACTTGAGACCCTTAAAACTTACACCAACATGACCCTAGAAAAAAAAATCCAATAATCAATTCACAAGTAACGGGAACACACTCCTGCGCATCGCATCGCTTTCCAACCACGAGATGGGAGAGGTCTTCACTGATAGAGAACAATCTCTCGCACGAATTAGGGTTTCGACGGAGAATAGAGACTATGAATATCTCCTTTGCCCTGAGTGATGACAGGGAGCCCTTTTCACACCGCGGGCCCACCTTCCAATGCCCAACATTGAATTTCAAACATGTGCGTATAGTTTTGATTTTCATAGAAAAAAGATTATGAAAGATTTATCATGAATATGAATATTTAACAATGGGCGGGAAAGCATCGGAATGGGTGGGGGAATAACTTTTCTGGAGGAAATGAATGGAATGGTTTGAAAATGCTGTTAAGCTTATGAATTGGAAAATAAGAAAATTGGTTTAGAAATTGGAAAGTGAAAAACGAGAATCAATCAGAACTATATAGAGGGAAGGACTAACTTCCTCCTCTTTTGAGAGCATAAATTTATTTTTTGAAGAGTAGCCACATTTCTTTTTCGGTTTGTTGAAAAAAATAAAATAAAATAAAATAAAATACCGTAACAGTAATCTATTCCACACAATCTTAATTACCAATAACTTTTCCTCTACAACTTGTATAAAATACCTTTGTTTTCTTCATGGCCTGCAATTTGTTATACAAGGTCTTATCGAAATAGATTGCTTCATACCTTTGACGTTTTTTTCACTCAGCTTTGTTTTCTCCATCTTACACCTAGATGGCTTCGTCTCTAAATCATAAACTGCCAAAGTGCACATTTTCTTCCAATAATTATCATACTTCATTCTCCAGCTTGTGAATTCCGCTTCACCCCATTTTTTGTTTGGCCACAGAGGACCCAACAACAACGCAACATGGGCTGGCGGACATGCCGAGGACGATATGAAAGGGAAGCGTTTGAAAGCATGCGTCGGAGGACCCGATCTGCGCTTCGATGCGAGATCTATGCACTTGTGCATCAGACCAACCATCCTGTGCCACAGTTTCTTCGACGCTGTGATCATCTGCGTCATCTTCACAGTCTCCATCGAAGAAGACGAAGAAGAAAAAGAAGACGTGGAGTAGCACTGAAATGGGTGCATCAGATCAGGAAGCTTCACCGACTGAACCAGGAACAGTTCGTCTTGGAAGATTGGATTGTAGGATGGACCGTCACCGATCTGGGTGCCATGTATCTACGTGGATGGTTTCTAAATGCTTGATTTGTGAGCTGAAGCTCAAACCATGCAGCGTCGATGACATTGCACTGGACTTTGAATACTCCTTACGAAGTTTTAGACTGCGCAGTGTACGTGTTGGTGATACTCAGCAGAGAGTGTTCCTTTTGATGGTGAGTGTCTCATCCTGATCCCACCAAGTTGCTATACAATCATCAGATCTTTGGAGGGTGTTGGTAGATTGGAGTGGGGAAGTAATGCGATTACACCATCGGCAGACATGACATTTGAAGGTAATGGTGCTCTTGTTCTGATGAGGGTGCACTTGTTCGTGGCTTTCTATGTGTTGACTGCCATCCCGCTTGCGACAAGTTCGTAAGTCTCTGGTGTTTCTTATTACATAAACAACTGGAGAAGACAAAGTTTTGCGGCAGTGTGATGAGCAACTTGAAACCGATGCCCAGCAAGTCCCATAAAAGTCTTAATGGAATGAGCCGGACATGCTTAATGCACAGGTTTGGTGCATGACATGGTCATGATAGACTGAAAATGACGACGAAGAACTGGTTGCATGGTAAACGACGTTACATAGACAATTACAGAATTGAATGCTTCAAGAGCTGAAGAGTTACATTGTGATTGCTCTTGACAAAGGTAATAAAATGGGTACAAGCGCTACAGACATAAGATTCGCCCTAAAACCTCGACTGACTCCGCAAGTTCGATGCAATGATATGGCTTAAGAGCGAGATATACTAACACAGAGAGCAGAACAGAATAATCTATATCCAGGAACATTAAATCAGTCGGTTGGATTTCTCTTCATTTACTTGGGGGAGAAGTTGCACGTTTTCCAGAGCATCACTGGTTGCCTTCATTGATGCGAATTTTGACATCCGGTGACGGACGTAGCCATAGAAGGTGCAGCCTACGAGAGTGATTGTGCAACCAATTGCGTTCATGAAAGAGATTGGGTTTTTGAAGATGAGCCATGATATAACGATTGCCACAGCAACCTGCAGCTCACAAACAATTTATAATCATCAGCTTTCAAGGATGGGTGTTGATTTCACCGAAAGGGACACGCCTGCCGAACTATATCTCGAATTCAGTAATTGCTACAATTCGTCCAGAAGCCAACTGTAAATGAAATTGATCAAGTCCTGCTGAACGGTATCGCTTCCTCATCTCTACCAAATGCCATTTGAACGAACATGTGCATACGGAGTGCTCTAATATGATAAATATCCACCAGGCATCCATATTTTGAAGTAGCATTATTACAGCAAGAGGTCTTACTTTCATGTTTCCTGCCACGTTGAAGGTCACAGCTGTTGTTGCATGAATGACGTAGAAGATGGAGAAGTTGAGACAAAAAGCGGACACTCCAGAGAGTGTTATGATAAACAGAGGCGTGAGCAGTGATTCCTGTGCTCCTACCCATGTCAAGACTCCCCCACCCTCCAACAGAAGAGCTGGAAGGGCCAGAATCATGGTTGCATGTGGCGCCATGTAGTACACAGTATTAATGCTGCAGTGCAATTGACCACATTAGCTGTTTGAACTAGCATTGTTTAGGCACAAGGTTAGCTCAAATGTAGTAACCTATATAATTGACATCAAGTAGATTGAAATGAAACTTATCTTGACATTTTGAATGGAGCTTTGACTGTTCAGAGTTAACATACCTGTCAAAATTGTAACCATGAAGCAACGATTCCGCCAAGATGGTCTTTGTTGAAGTCACAATACAGCCAAAGAAAGCCGCTAAAAAACCAGCCATATTGAAGCTGAGCTCAGTGACGGAGGTCAGCACAATTCCCCCAACTATTGGAATCAGAGAGAGCCAAACACGACGGTCGAAAGATTTTTTCCACACCAGCCACTGCAGCGCCACTGAAAATTCCCAGTGACCGTAACCCCTTACGAAGACGAACATAATCAAAATAAAATAAGGAAACACTTCGTATTACTCCACAATCATACTATCCACGGTAAACATAAGCAACTATTTCTTGTGCTGCACATCTTGACCCCAAAATTTTCTGAAGTAGAAGCCATAAAAAATAGGAATTTTGGAAAATGTGTTGAACATTCACAAACTCACTTCCCTTTGAGTCATAGTGAGATGGTGATCTCCAGTTAAGGAAGAGTGAAATGAGAGCAGGACCAGTTAACGAAACGAAAACTAAATTCGAGAACAAAAGTACGCAATAGCTTGCAACAACATGGCGTACCTGTAGTGGCAGGTGTGAAGGATTTGATAGTCTGCATGAAGGAAATAGGTATGTAACGCAGGCTGACGTTTCCAAGCACTATATTGACGCAAAAAACGATTGACATTGGGAGGATTCGCCTCAGACGATCTTGTGGATTGACTTCAATGAGTGGCTTCACCTTCAGCACCTTAATTGCTATGTAGGCGCCAACCGTTGAGCAGATGAAGTGCACAGTAGACACAGTCAACGGAAATTTGAAATTGAGTTTCTGAAGCAATCAACCACCAGTTTTACCCAAGCTTTGTCAGTCAGCCGCACAAATGAGAGCATTTTCTATTTTATTTTTTCCTGCGAAATTCCTAATGACATGGACTTCCATAGAACGATGCCCTCAAGCTACAGAAGCTTGAATTCAGCAGGAGGGACCATGAACACAGTATAAACCTTGCTCAGTTCGATCTTCTGGTGTTCTTCTACGTTGCACACGGTTTCAGAGAAGATTATAGTAGAATTCGCCAAATCTATTTTTTGTTTGTGAAGGAGAAAAATTAGACATTTTGTGCAAAATTAAGCAAGACCACGAAAGAATCACTGATTTAATCATCCGGACTTGTAAGAAAGCAATAACATAATTTGTTGTCACAAATCCATCTGACTCAAGAGATGCTAACATGGTGCTTGTCGATGCACCGAGTTTGTTCCGAGCTCATGAAGGATATAGTCAAGGAAATTACCCATTCGAGATCTGTGACACCTATATAATAAAATAAAAGGCATACGTATGTAGAACACAGTCAAGAACCTGGAAAATCCATTTGTTCATGATGATGACCAGCACATTGAAACTCCACCACTGCAGGATCGCCACAATTCCTCGGAATTGAGTGATGCCAACCGGCGATGAGCTCCCTTTCTCCATATTGTCTTCGACGCCGTCAGTAGATCTGCGGGTAGAGTCCATTTTTTAGCGTAGAACACACTCGGAAGCACACTAAACCTTCTAACCAAGCATAGCTATCCCTTGAACACAAAAAAATGAAAATAAAAAAATAAAAAATATGCGCAGACAAAGTATCACAAGGATCAAGACTTCAGCGTTCTAAAACATGTGATCAAGGCATGCTCAAGTCATGCTCTGTTAAGTATCGTCAGAATTGAAAGCGACTGCGTAGGCCCATTCCTTCGTCTCTTCGGTCCTACACAGGCAATATCTGAGATCGGCACAGCTTTCGCAGGTTCAAACTACATAGGCATTACTTGAGATCGGCACATCTAATACCTAAATCGGCAACTCGTATCATCATATCTCAACAAAAGTGGATTTTAATATTTTGCATTGCATGAGGGTAATATTCTCCCCTGCTTTAAACTTGATATCCCATAGACTGAAGCTCCACCAGGAACATCTCTCAATTTAGCTTAGTTTTGTCAGCAATCTCACCTCGTTCAATGTGCAATTATCACCAATGAGCGGTGGTTGGCATTACTATGATGCCCACAGAGATGACGATCTACTCGTAGACGGAGGCATCTTCGCGAAGACCTGAGCTTAAATCGATCTCGACCCCCAATGCTGCCTTCAACTGCTCAGACATGAACCCAGTGCTCGACCACCAACTTCCTTACCCTTGACCTCATGATCTAACGCCACCATCTATAAACATAAACCCCCAGCAGCGTTCCCGAAACCATGCATGAAGCTTCCAGACCCCGAACAAGCCTGCACATACCTGCACCCCCACGGCTAAAAAAGCTACAGACCCAACCTCCTCCAAAACTCCACTGCCTCTACTCGAACATTTACGGACCGTCCAACTTACCGTAAGACCCACACAATGCGAGGTGCAAAATCTACGACATTGCCTGTTCAGAAAGATTACGAAAGCTCCTTGCAAGGCAATTCAACTCAACCCACCCTCCAAGTTCTGACCTCCCTGACCTCCCAAGACTTGAATGAAGGCGACAACTCGTACAACACCCTCAAAAACAAAACAAAACACAAAAACACAAAAATCACAGAAACACGGCCGAAATTTTTTAATTTAAATATTTTTTTTGCGAGATTGGACTACGAAAAAAACCAGAGCGTATTCAACGGGGATTCTTTGAGACTCTCGCTCTTCCTCCCGGACTCGTAACCCCGTATCTCTCTCTCTCTCTCTCTCTCTCTCTCTCAATCTAGCTCTCAACTGCAAGAGCTGCAAATTCACCCACGCCGTGATGAAGCTAAGACTGCAACTCTGGGAATCTACTGAAACTGTATATCGATTGTTTCGCACTGTAGAGTAACTGAGTGGGTTTGTGGTGATTCTCAGGGGCAGCTGTTCCGTGATTCTGTGCGTTGTGTGGAGGAATCGCTGCTGCATTCATTTGCGTCTGTTACGCTTCGACCTGGTGCCGAGGCGTCTCAATAGCATGGGGGGACGGGAACATATGTTCTCAAGCTGTGTTCTCTATGCTCTTTATGGGTTCGGTTCCCTCGTTCTCCATGTGGGTGAACACTGTTCCCCCTGTGCCCCCCCCCCCCCCAAGTGTTGTTTGTTGATCTCAGTTGACTTGGGTCGTTTTAGTAGCTACTTTGGCTCATGGGTTCTCTCGATTCAGAATCTCCTTTTTTGACACTAAAGTGATATTTGTCACGAAGTCCTTTTTTTAAAAAACAAAATCTCTCGTGGGTAAGGTTCATTTATATAGAACAAATACTGTGTGTACTTTGTGTCTATTATAAATAAATAAATCCTTAATCAAATTACTGTCCTCTTAAATAAAGAATTGGAAAAGTAAAAGGTACTATTTTCTTGAATATTGACAATTTGAGTAGTGTAGATCATAAGACGTTGCTATATATATATATATATATATATAATGTAACAATAATATATAATATAACTACAAGATAAAATAAAACATTTGAAAGTATGCATTTCAGAAACTACATCTAAGATTGTCATCCAATCCAGATTCTTTTGTGAGAAAACTGCAAACAGCACTTCTATTATATAAACCTTTGTAGATTTTATTCTCAAATACTATTAATTAAAATAAAAAGTAAAAAAATCTCACTTTTGACTAATCAAGTGTATACATTCTTCTAAGTATGAAAACAAACAAGTAATACAACACACATGCTTTGTCTTCATGCCATTGCATGCTTGATGTGTGCTCCAAGCCAACAACTCCTATCATTGCAACCTTCACGCCTTCCTAAGCCACAAAACTTCACAATGTGTTTGGAGAACTTTTTTACACCACTTCTTCACACAACCCACACTTTGTTCCAAAACCACTTAAAACCATTAGAGAATGAAAAGTATTTGCACCCAAATAAATCAATGAACAAAAAATCCCAACTATAAAGTGCAGTGCCCATCTGATGAAAGAATTCATACAAGGACAATCTCATGCCACATTATATACATATACATATATGTACATACATACATGCATACATATATATGAATTTCAAAACAGTCACCTCTGGGGAAACAGAATCCTAAAAACGCCTCCTTTGGTAAGCCAAATATATATATATATATATATTTTTTCTGAGATGGGTTATTGTTGTTGTTGTTTAAAAGAGGCATTTTATCTGGGGCTGGGGGAAGTTGGTGGATCCGCTACGGAAGGTGGTGAAGACAATGCGGTGAAATGCTGTTCCTGACACAAGAACTGCTTCGCTTGCACTGACAAATCCGCCACTTGACGGCAGCTCCGATGCTCCGCCGTGTTGCGTTTTCCATACGTAACGTTCCACACGAGGTTTCGACATTGGGCAGATCGTTGCAACCTGTTTTGAGTGCATAACTTACCAGGTTCCATGAGCTGCAGTGCCTCAAGCGGTGACCAGCTCCACTGGATAGAAGGAAAAGAAACCGGGGGGGGGGGGGGGGGTCAGAAAGAAGATGAGAGGATGGGAGGGGAGGATCTCGTGTTCGGGGGTCAGTCACAGGTTTTGATTCGATCGCAAGCTTTCTGGGAGCAGTTTCTTTGTTGGGATGGCCGAGTCCCATCAGTCAATTCCAGTGGGACTGTAGCTTCTATCTCCCACTATTTCCATGAGAAGACGCACACAGTCCAGGTCTTCGTCGAGCTTCCGTCGTTACCCATGCCCATGAATCCTGGGAAGACGACGAACTGGTGGTCGAATCGTGGTCCTAGAATGGTCTGGAAACACTCTGCTTGACCAGCGGAATCTCCACCTCTGCTTAGATTAACCATACTCTGGGATTGACATGAGGAGAGCCCTGGAAGATGAAGTTTTGGTTCTCGTTCGCTGTAAGTTTAGGTATCGCCGGATCGAGTGGCCTCGTAGTTTGGATCCGATTCACGGGTATACACTTCTGCAGTAGCTGTCTGTGATTTTACGTCGTGTTTACAGTAGCAAGCTGGAATGGAGCAGCTTGATATCTCATTATGGCCCGACATCGATCCCTTACGAGAAAATTTGCACAGTGTCACCGAGTTGGTAGCTTCACATTTAAAAATAGTACTGCCAGTTTCGGCGAGGTTTGAAGCAATACAGCAAGGCGTGTAGAGTCCACGTGCTAAGGAGCTTCAATAACACAGTTGGAGGTGTAACTGTACTTCCTTGGATTTTTTAAGACAAGTTTATTTTTGGGATGTTATGATCAAGGATCGAAGCAAATGCACAGGGGTAGGAGTTGGTTTGGGACTACCGACAAATTTGGCAAGAACGTGTTTCCGAGGAGAACTGATCACTCTGGTTATCGAGGGCTGTGACCATGTGCAGCAGAAGGTTAAGTTGATCGGAGTAATTTCAATGATAAAACTTGGTTGCACTGTGAAAACACGGTGAAACAACTCAATTCTCAGATTCGTAGTATAGATATTGAAGATTTAGCTACTCATTTTGACTACATGATCAGGCTGTCGACATCAAAACTTAGAGTGAACACAACGTTTACCCCCTTCAAACTGAACGTAGATTAACCTTGTATTGAGATTACTCATTGCTATATTAGAATCAGAGTCGTATAATTTGGCCTTCGCAGAGAACTCAGCAGCAAAAGTTGGATTACATTTCGGAAATAACAAAACCGTTTCCAGCACTTTTCTGCCGGTACAGAAACTGTGCGACGTAATGATAGAGGATGCGGCCCTTGGGGTCCTTTTGTGTCCGGACCTTGAGTGCTCGAGATTGAGGATGTGGACAGACATTGGGTGTACAGGTTGCATTCTTCACATGATACCAAAGTGCCAATCACAGAAATAATTGTGGAAGTGTAGGAATCAACAACTAGGGATTGCAGAGGAAGTGGAGATAGACAGCCATCCCACCAGTTTCTGCGGTGGTCTGGCTCAAAGCGTGGACATAGTTTCTGGCAATCCTCTGATTCACGAGAAAAACATAGATTTCTCAAGTACGAAGCACACATCATACTGGCGTTGCTCACTGCAATCATTTCGGTGTCAACCAGTGTTGTACTGGTAAGAGGCTTCTGAATTTTCACTAATTAGACAGGTTGGTATAATTAATTTTGCTATCAGACATAAATAAGTATACTTGTAAAATAAATAAAAAATGAATACTGTTTAAATCTGATGCGAAAGGTGATGATAATAAGCCTCTCCTAATGCCAGTGCTATATTGATGCCAACACATGTTCCTTCCACTTCGTCTCTCTTCATCCTTTTGGTTGGAGGTACGGTAGTATTTAAAATAAAAACTCTTTTATTTCAATTCTCAGGCTAACCTGACAGTACTAGAATCCAATATCTTTGAAAATATTCAAGCATATTATGAGCCAATCCCACGTTTTCCGCAACATCAAATGATCGTTAAGTAATTCTCGTTTCTGCAGGAGCTTTATACAACAAATAATGTATGACTCCTGGAACAAGAAGAATGTGAAACTAAGGCCTCCAAGATGTATGTACTATTAACAGGACGTACAGTTATAACTACAATCATAGGGTTGTAATCCAACTTGGTGCATGGCTACAAGTGGGAAGCCTGAAATGGCAAGACATTGAAAATCCTGAAGTTGAGTAATGATCATTTCAATCGGTAGAGCACTGCCTCAATATGAACTACAAAAAATATTATAGTTGATTCAATGAAGCAGTAATACTCAGTAATTTCGCTCAAGGAAGATGCTGGACTACAACTTATTTACACTTTTGCGGGATGAAACTAGGATGCTTCAAAAACTACTAGACTTTTAAACATTATACAATCCTTGAACGCAATTCTGAGAGGTACGAATAACCATCCTTGTAGGTAAAATTGAGGTGCCAATTGCAGGCCATCAACCGACGGGTTGTGCCATGTTGCCAAGACACACGTACTTCATCTGTAGAGAGTCACACAAGTCAAGAAAACTTAAAACAAACATGCATCCGAAACATTGAATTCCTTACAGAGATATAGAATCACACTGGACAAAAACAGCTCTTTGATTTGGTACAATCACATTGATAGACACAAATCCACCAAATCTTTGAAGTTGTGCTTAAATTGGAGTTTTAGGTGACAATCACTAGTTAATTTTACTGAAAGTTCAAAATCGTCAAACAAAAAAGGATTCTTAAGAATTTAGTAATCCAAACTTCTGATTTTCCCGTAAGCCAGTCCAGGAGAAGCTCCTAAGCTTTGATTTAACGTCATCTAAATACGCAGATACCTTGGATTTGTACATCAATTCAAAAATAATTGGGACATAATGCATGGATTCCTGCTTGGGCAAGTTTCAAGTGCAAGCCATTCGATCACAGGTTCACACCACGCAAGGTGAAAAATGCGAAAATCGTACCTCAAGGTATTCGTCAAGACCATACTTGGAGCCTTCACGACCCAGTCCAGATTGCTTCATACCTCCGAAAGGTGCCACCTATTGCAGACCCCATAGAATGCATCATGAGTTTGAAAAAGACTTGTCTAGAATAGCCTACAAATAAACTTGTCAGTTTCATAACATCACCACCACGAGCGTGGTTTGTGTACCCCAAATAACCCAAGATTTTCGTTGAGAAGAGTTAGATTTATGAAATGAAAAAGCGATACCAGTTCTATAGAAGAGAACGCTAGAACCTTTCCTTCAACCTTCTCATTGATGCACCTACTTGCTCAGGCTAAACCTAAATATGTCATAATGTAGGTATTTGAAAGAGGGCGACGAAATAAAGAGAAAAAAGAGGGGAAAAAAAATCACAATAATAATAATAAAACCAGCAGACAGGGTGTGTAAAATAGAAGAAACAGTAGATATTAAGGATGCTGATATACCTCAGTTGAAATGAGGCCTTCATTTAGGCCAACCATGCCAAACTCAAGTGACTCGGCTACACGCCAACCTCGAGTAATATTCTCAGTAAAAGCGTATGCAGCCAGGCCTGGTCAATCACAGGAGACATAGATCAGTGCCAATTCACATAACTCAGAGTGCTAACATATACTAGCATATTGAAGACAATAACCATAGTAAAGCCGAAGTCCTCCCCAACTATGTGCTGGGGATTGGGCCAACGAAATTCAACAATCCATTTACATCGCTAATTCAAAACCTAATAAACAACTATCTGTATTAGTGCTTTCCCATTATATCATAGTGTATCTATTCTTCAAGCAGTGTTAAAATAAAGTGTGCAAGCTATAGAATAGTTATCAAATGAACTTTCACGACTAGAACTATACTGTTAATTTTCATACGCAGAAAAAATGGATACTGTAGTTTGAGATATTGTACTACAGTATCTCAAACTGAAACATCAATTTATGTCGGACGATAAAAGATTAGGTTATGATAGGGTTAAGGTCCATAAGCTAATCGGTTGGGCTACTCTTTAATTACTATAACTTTACAAGAAAAAGGGGTCTACCCATATTACTCATTACTACAATAAAGAAAAAACAACAACTGGTATGTCACGAACCAAAATGCTTACCAAATTCTGAATTATTGGCCAACTTGATTGCTTCCTCATCTGTGTTAAATCGCACAAGGGGTGCAACTGGCCCAAATACTTCCTCCCTTCATATGCAAAAGATACAATTGAGGTTACAACTCAAAAGCTTTAAATATTATCGAGGCCATGCTGCACTAGAAACATTGCAAATCAAATGCATGCAGAAACTACAATTTCAGAAGTGGCAACACACACAGCATGTCAGATTTGATTTCTTTCTGGTAAGCATATACTCAACATCCGATTCAGTCTGATGCTAGGTGTGTTTCTTGCATGAATCGCATAATACAAGTATTAGATCAGAACCTGAAGATAAGCATTTCGTCACTAGCGTTGCCGAGAATAGTTGGTTCATAGAATGTGCGACCTAAACTATGCCGTTTGCCACCTACAAGCACTTTCGCTCCCTAATGAAGGGTATCAGCCTTCTTCATTAGGATCATGATGATATACATCTCCTCGACGCGATATAGCTATACTCGTGTAATGCCCTAACCCCTAAACCCTCCACATGTAAATTAAACAGATGAAGATATGTCATATCTCATCACTTAACACACCAAGACCGAAATTCAAGTAGGGAGTTGGAATTTCGTTTACCTTGGACACTGCGTCTTGTACGTGCCTCTCAACCTGGGTATACATCACAATTTCAATTGATATTGTCTAGAATTACCAGCACAGCAGGACCTTAATTTTTATTATTTGTTAGTTGCGTTTTTATCAAAAACACACTGATATACTTAACACAAATGGTGAACATTAAGTCTTACCCCTTTCTTTACATAAACTCATGTCTGCTAGAAAGATTTGGGCAATTCGAACTTTTTGATTCCAGCACAAAAAATTCTATTAGAGACAGCACAAACTTATAAAGCTCTACACTTTTGAGAACTTTCTGGATGTACGGATATATGGTTGTGAAGTGCCTCAAAGACATTTTTTACCTTTTCGAGTGCTGTCTCATTAATCAATGGTCCCTACATAACAATAATAGTAGTTAGTAGCTGCGAGGTTCCGTACACCAGTAACTGTACAGAAGGACGCAAGTATCCTCAATGTACGTAACCTTCAGTAGAAAAAATGCTAACCTGAGTTATGCCTGGTTCTAGGCCATTCCCTGCGCGTAATCCTGACACTGCTTTTGCAAAAGCCTCCGCAAACTTGTCGTAGATGCCTGGCCCCAAACAAGTCAGTCTATGCGAATTGACTTACTGAAGAGAAATTAACAACAATGTACCTAGACTTACCATCAAGATACAATAACTCAAACAAAAAAAAATAAAAATAAAATAAAATAAAACCTTTTTAGTGGCAAGTTGCGAGAAGAATACATGCTCAAGTCCGAAAATAATTCAACAAAATCAAAGATCAAAACATGTGATCTTACCATCTTGCACAAAAATTTTGTTGATGCAAACACAAGTTTGGCCAGAGTTCCTGTACTTGCCGGCCAACTGCATCCACCAAGATGCACATGAGTTTCACCATCGCTCTGTAGTTTTGAAATTAAATAACTCGCAACCAACTTCTAAAAATGTAATAATAATAATAATAATAATAATAATTTTAAAAATAAAATAAAATAAAATAAAGACATTAAATATACATACCACTCCTTTAACAGCAACGTCCAAATTAGCATCATCAAAAACGATGCACGGTGCGTTACCACCAAGCTCTAAGGAAACCTGCGCATACCATCTTTGTCAAGGAGAATATTCTGGTCGCAGGTTCAGTCACATGCAAAAACACCCGGAAAAAATCCATACAGTTAAGTAAATCTCGTAGTTAAAATGCTTCTACTGTTGTAGCGATTCTGGCCTAGACTAGGTGCAACGCATATTAAAATGTAAAGACTAATTCCACTACAACAATTAAACATGTTGAAATTTTAATAATTAAAACTCTAAACTTGAGATGCTCTGGACAAGTGACATACCTTTTTAACAGTCTTTCCCGCCCCAGCCAAGAGCATTTTACCAACTCCTGTTGAGCCAGTGAAAGTAATTTTACGAACCTGCAAG
Source organism: Physcomitrium patens (assembly GCF_059467195.1). Classification (NCBI taxonomy): domain Eukaryota; kingdom Viridiplantae; phylum Streptophyta; class Bryopsida; order Funariales; family Funariaceae; genus Physcomitrium; species Physcomitrium patens. The sequence continues at coordinate 8,621,292 of NC_143435.1, forward strand.
TTCAGTAGATATCGTAAGATTTACAGTTCAGCATAAAACAAGGCTCTAACTCGTGTTACTAAGCGACATCAACACAGATGGTGCACAAAGCGTTCATTTTGCAAAACACCACTTCGATGGACATCAAGTAGGTTAAATACGCAGACTATAAATTCTAGCGTCAGAAAATAGGATGATGAAGGACATACGTGATGGATATGGATAAAAATTTCGGAGGAAGTTGACATGGATCTCAATTTTTATGAAGTTCTTATACATGCACAGATGACTGATCATTTATGTGGTGATTCTATAAAACATTGTGCACACGTGATTGTGGGATGCACAACTTGAATATACTCACGCCTAAATCAAGTTACTAGAGCGATGTACTCAGAACCTGGGATCATTATCACAAGGGTAAACGGGGAGACATGGGTTTAAACCCAAATTATATGGACAGAAGGATTTTAGTACCATGCATTAGGTGCAACACAACCTACCTCTGTGCTGTCTAGCATCGCATCCCCAATTCCCTTTGCATCTCCCATCACAACGTTCACAACACCCTGTAGCAATTACCCTTCTCAATTACAAAAAGCCTAGCAAGAACCTTGAAGAGATACGAATCTCACTACTTCTCTACAATGCATGCAATCTTATCGAAGAAATGTGCAATGTACACTTAGCATGAACTTACAGGAGGAATGCCTGCTTGCAGGGCAAGTTCTGCAGCAGCTAACGCCGTCAAAGGAGTAAGCTCTGAAGGCTTTATAACGACAGTGCACCCTGCTGCTAACGCTGGAGCTACCTATAAAAAATTCTTCCAACCACGTTGAAAACGGGAACAGATTCTGATCCTCCATCATACTTTCAGCCAATGGACAGCCCTCGGTTTCTAACTAGTCTGCAGCTTCTTGTCCGACCACACACATCATTTCAAACCAAACTTGATTAAAGCTTGTAAGGTTCATCGACCTTGACTAAACTACCACTCGCATTTTTTTAATTGAAAAAGATGGTACCAAAACCAAGATAGTCTAATTTTCCAACACCAATGCCATTGGATTAGAGAAAACCTCCTGTGTTTTTAGAAAATCTAGTGTGAACCCATTCAAGTACGAGGTAAAATACGGACCTTGCGAGTAATCATGGCCAGAGGAAAATTCCAAGGTGCTATGGCAGCTACTACTCCAACTGGCTGCCAACCAACAAGTGACCCAGTTTAACACCTCAACTACAACTTCAAATGATGTTTACTCTGGAACAAATACAAAGGTACACGTAAAAAATACATTTGATAAATGAAGATTGTAGGATATACGAGGTAGGAAATGACCGAAGAAATGCTTCATCTTGCATAAGGAAGAAATTTTATCACATATTCCACATGCTCTACTTAAGAAACTGACAAAAAGCTGGCAGGATGAGTTACTTGTTTCATCACGAGCATTCGTTTCTCTGGGAAAGGAGAGGGAATTATGTCACCGTAAACTCGTTTTGCCTCTTCCGCATAATACTCTACAAAGGCTGCACCATATACGATCTGCAGTTCACAACTTAGTACCGCAGCTGAAGGAAATCAGCCACATTCAATCTGATAACGACGTTCACAAGTTCTAAGACAATACAATCTGATGACTTCCAATTGATCGCAATTCACAACTCTCTTGATCGAGACCTTCTCAGCACTTTTAAGATGTAGTACAAGGAACAGAAAGATGCAAAAATGCCTTAATAGTTAAGTGCGTGAAAACTACCTCTCCGACTGCTTCAGCGAGTGGCTTTCCTTGTTCCAAGACAATGAGCTTCCCAAGGTCATCTTTATTCTTTATGAGTAAGTTAAACCTTCACACTCAAAAAACAAGGAATTCAGAAAGACACATGTGATGTTTCTGAACTAAACTGAAATAACATTTTTCCGAGATGAACGACCCAGAATCACCCTCCGGCAGACTATTACATCTGCCTTGTTGCGCTTGCGACACATCTTAGAAATACTCACCACTGTCGTAGAATTTTGCTCCTGTCATTAGCCGTTCGCTTACTCCAAGCTGTTTCAAAAGACCGTGGTCCCCATGGGGTCATCACCAAGCTCTCATCTCCACTAGTACAATGCAAACATGACGGAAATGACTCAAGAATGAGAAGTGGCAAGAGGCATACATGTAAAAGCCTGAGATGCTGCAGCGATCGCCTTCTCTGCTTCTCGCTTACCCATAAATGGCACAGACGTGAGGATCTCTCCCGTGGCAGGATTGTTAACCTATGAAAGGCCCTTCCCGACAATCCCCAAACATCCCACACAGTCCCTGTGAGCAAATTGCCACTTAAATATCTTGTGGGCTTGGACGCCTTTACTGAAAATCTAATGTTCGATCATCTCCAAAAATCATTAGCGTAATCGAGCGAGTGGGGTGTGGGATCCAAGAGTATTGGAAGAGTGAAGTGGACAAGGAGAATTCCCTGAGCTCACAACTTCTCGAGGTACTTATTCAGTTATTGGAAGGAATAGCTACAGAGACACTCACACCACTCCGGAAGGCATAGCATTCTGCAAATGAAAGTTTCAATGCTCCAACCATAAATGCTTCCGAAGACATGTGAAACGAATAGAGACGATGGAGACGGTGACTGAGTAAGCTAGCACATACTGGGAGAGTGTGGCCGTTTTCAGCATCGACCCACTTGTCACCAATAAGCCCCTGCGATTTGAACAATCCCGCTTCGTTCAGCTGCACCATTGTGCCCATCTGCACACACACCAAAAGAAAACTCCAATCATACCTTTGCCTATTCAAAATCAGAGGGCGTCAAGGCCAGTAGCACAGCATCAATCGACAACCCATTCTCAATCCCATTCATAGCCACAACTCGCAACCATGCGCTCCGATGTCTCAATTCCGGCTACTTTACAATGCCATTAAAATTCATGAGCCAGTAAACACCATCAGTATGAAAAAATCCAAGTTCAAGCGCCTTTCCTGACGAAGGACCGGCAGCAGCCATGGCGATTTAGCTCGAATTCCAACCAAACCTCTCATGATGCCTGAAATTCGGCCACAACCAAGTCACCTCCCTCAAACTCGCACCCGAAGTCTGCAAACAAAATGTTGGGAAAAACGCACTGACCGCTTCACCAACACTCGGGCAGTCGGGGAGATTGCAACAGGTCTTCAAGAATTACACAATCGCACACCTTAAGAAACATAAAAATCACGATTTCGCGATGGGTTATAGGTGAAGAGAAAGCTGACGTGAGGCGTGAGAGTGCAGTCAGAAGCGAAGGGGTCATGTGTCCAATAGAAACGGAAACTTTCCCACGTGGAGAGAGCGCAGTGCAGGTAGTGCAGTGGAGCACAAGGTGGCAAGCCAGCGTTGCAAATTCCTCAGGAATTGTCGTCGATTCGCAATGCACGAGGATGGGGCTAATCCCAATGTGCAATTCCCCGCACAAAACGATGGGAATGCACCACCAGCCCGAGCCTCCGATCGCGGAAATCAGCAAATCCCTTCGTGGGCTCCACCTTCATCGTCCCCACAAACCCTAATTCTGAACCCTAACTCTCAAACCAGGTCATGCCCATGTTGTTGTCTCGGTTCGATTTTTCTTTTCCCATGTTTCTTCTCACGTCTTCTTTTGTTGGAATCATCAACGTTTGTAGTGTTGTATAGTAGTAACTTGGCAGGTCTAAGAGATTGAAATACATAGTAGTGCAATAGATTCAAATACAAGAAAGTATAGGAATGTACAATCTGAGAAGAAAAGTCCAACTTTGTACTTAGAAATCATATGCAAGTTAGGAAATGAAATTTATGATGCATTTTATCATTACCATTTGACAATACTGTAAGGAGATTGGTTAATCATGGTTAAGTAGTCTTTTCCAATGAAATGCCAAAATATTTGAAGAAATTCTATTCTAATGTCATCAAGACCAAGAGTCTTATATTTTTTTCCATTTTATCTTCAATTTCTTAATATTGACTTTGTGCAAAATGCTATTCACATAGAAGCTAGAAGCCTTTATAGAATTTGGAAATCCAAATTGTTGTTTGTATGTGTGAGAATAAAAATTTAAAACAATTCATTACAAAATAATTTATATAATTGTACAAAGATTAATATATTATAGATAAAAGAATCTTTTAGTCTATATTGAGGCCATATTTTTCCAACGCATTGAAAGATTGAAAGATTCTTTAAAAAGAATAGATTTAAATTTTATTTTTAATATCTTTGTTTGGATTTTTGAAGTTGAAAAGCATACTTAATTAGATGATGGTCTAATAACATACTACCATTTCTTAGATAATATTTATAATTTTTTTTCTTCCTAGAATAAATTAATACTAACATAGGACCTACATAATCTAGAAAAAAATACAATTCTTGTTTTTTTTAACTTAAGAATAATTCAATATACTTTCTTGTTTAAAAGTTTCTATTAATAGAAATCAAGATGAAAATAATTTTAAAGTATTTTTTTCATCTTTTAATAAAAGTCTTCTTCAAAAAAGATAATTTATCAAGTGTTTTTTTTAGCCATATTCTAATTATAAGTTTCTTTGCACTTAGTTTCTTTCTTAATATTTGTTGGAAGCATAAATGTTTACAATATTAATAGAATCACCTAAAATATTATTGATTATGATTCAAAGTGCTATATTATGCATAAACAAGCCAATATTATTAGCTAAATATTTAATTAGAATAAAAATATTTCTATCTTATTCTATTACAACTATTTGCATAACTAAAAGCAACTTCTAAATTGAAGAGCTTGATATAAAGTTATAGATTATCGCTTAGTTCTTGTACCCTTGTATTACATACTTTATGTTCTTAGAGTAGAAAGATATCACATTTTGGGAAAAATAAATAAATAAATAAATAAATATAACTTTGCAATTTAAAATCTTTAGGTAGATCATTTAATCTACAAATATTATAGAAAATAATTTTTAACTTCATAAGATGTTGAAAAAAAAGAAAATCGCACAACATCACATTAATTATTAATTCATATCTAATATCTTCTTAAATTCGAGATAAAGAATTTGTATCTCTATCCATTTTTATGCCAAAATAACTTTAAAAATAAAAAACAAAAAATGAAAATAAAAATTCTTATATATTTTAAAATTTTATTATTTGAAAAGAATTAGAATCAATGTTTTTTAAGTCAAAAGGATGATTGGAATGAGAGCCAACTTATCTAAGAAGATGTAGTCTTATTTTGCTAGTTATGTTATAATTCAACTAAGAAGAGTTTTTTTTTTTTTTTTTTTTTTTTTTTTCCCTCTTGGAGAACTATATTTGTGAATTCTATTCTTTCAAATGTTATTATATATCTCTAGTTCATATGAATCAGATAGATTAAAGACTATATCTTTTTGTAAAATAAACTTAGATATAATATGAAGGTATTGTAAAGAAGAGGATGCAAGGTGAGAGAGGTGAAGCACCTTTATTTTTAAACGTAACAAGTATTAGTATACCATAGTCAAATCAATCTATATGATAGGAAGATTTGGAAATATTGTGTTGTACATAGCTAATAAGTGAAAAAATATATAAAGACTAATAATTTAGTAGAACTTTATTGAAAATACTGCAAAAACTCAGTTTGAAATTCTAGATAAAAAGTAGGAAGATCTTAGAAGTTTTATTTTATATTTTCTTTTTTATTAAAGAAGCTTCTAAGTACTTTATAGACCACAAACAAGACAAAACAAGATATATTAGCAAAAATAATAACAAAAGAATCTTTAGATATAAGTACAGGGTGAATTCTAAAAAATATTACTTAATAAAGCCTTAGATTGATATTAAGATTGGAGAATTATTCCAAGAAGGATATTTGAATTTTCTCTAAAATAATAAGTGTAATTCTTCTTATTTATTTTTTTCTATACTTTGAAGATTTTGCAATGTTTGAAATAAAATCAATAGTCACTCAAGAAGTTACAAAGGCTATAATTTTCTATTGAATTTAAAATTTATGAAATTTTGTTAAGATTTAATTAGAATTTAATAAAGATTTTATAAGAATTGTTTATGATTTTATTAGAATTTAGTTAGAATTTGATTAAAAATTAGATAATTTTTTTTAATATTAGTTATGATTAAGTTAAAAATTAAATAGGATATATTTAAAATTTGATTAAGAATTTATTTGGATTTATTTAGAATATTTTTAGAATTTTATTAAAATTTAAATAAAGCTGTTTTAAGGTTTGGATAGAATTTTTTAGAATTTGATTAAGATATTATTAAAGATTGATTTATTTATTTTAGAATTTTTATATGGATTTTTTATAATTTAATTAAAGATTATTTGATATTTAATTAAGGTTGATAATGATTAAAGAGTATTAATAGAATCCATATTCCTTAGCTTGAAATACACTTAATTATCTTAGAAATAAGTAAAGAGCATAGAAATGACTTTAAAAATTATCTAAGTAAAGTAATTTAGAGATAAAGTTGTCTATAACAAGTATATAATTTAAAATTAGTAGACATAAAATAATTTGACTTGAAGAATTCAAGAGTATTATAATTGCAAAGACAAGTGTTTTTAAATACTTCATGCATTTCTTTTTATTACAAGAAGTACTTCTAGGTACATTCAAATACTTTTCTAATTAAATGCCAAATTTATTTTTAGATTCAATTTTACATAACATGACCATTGGGACAAAGATTCTATACTAAAATTATCTTATAAGACAACATGGTTCTATATATCCATATCTATTGGATTGAAATCTTCATACAACTTGAAATTTAAATAATTATTTTTGTAATAAGATTCTTCTATCTATCAAGGACAAGAACTTACAAAATGTAATTAAGTATGTGAGATGTGTCTTAAAGAAAGATAACATAGAAGAAATGAAAAAGTACATATAATTAAGAAGAAATTGGAATGGCTATTTTTAAAGATATAAAAGCTACAAACTTTTGAAATTAGACTAGAAACAAGATAGTAGTTGATAAGAGTGATAAAGGCCTTATTCTTGCCTCCATATATATTATTCAATTAAAGAACTATAATACAATATTCTATAAATCATTTGACATACATCCAACTTGCAAAATATATGTCTAACATAGAAGATAAGTTTTCAACATGTATAACACATGACTGATTTGTACCACAAGTACTATATATGGCCAATATGTAAAAAAAGAGGTTAGGATGTATCACATGTAGCTAATTTGTTGGTCAAGTTTTCAACCTATAAATACTTATAAGTTCAAATTTACATTTACAAAGCTTTTAAGAAGCTTTTCTATAAGATATTATCAAATTTATCTATTTCTATTAAACTACTTTTTATCTTAGTAATTAATATCTATATATCACCACTTCATAAGAAATATTACAAGTCACTCTTGGTTGAATATTTTTTAGTTGTAATACATATAAGTTATCTTACGTCTTGGTTAGCTAAATATCTTTAAATCACATATTTGCAAAGTTTGGAAATTTTGATGTCATTGACAGTAGATTATTTGGTACTTGATATAATAAAGAAATGTGGCAATCAATAACCAATGATTAATCTTTAGTAGATAAATTACGGTTTCTTCGACAAAATATCAAAATCAATTTGCCTTGATATAAGATGGACTACCAAAGACTAAGGCCATTTTGTATTCAAAAATAAATCAATTTAGTGGCTTATTGGTTGAAACTATCCACATCTATAAATGTATATCTAGTATTTCATGTTTATATTTTAGAAGCTTAAATAAAATTAATTATTTTTAGAAGAATATAACCATCTTTGCCTTCTATTGAAATAAGAAATTATGTAAAATATGAAGTGGAAAAAATCCTTAATTCTTAGCAAAAGAACTTTTAGTTGATTGATAAGTTAAAAACTTTGTTACTAAGTCTATGTATAAATTGTCCCTATTGAGGCAATTATATCAATACAGAAGCCCTAAATACTAAACGTCACCAAAAATGTGATAAAAATATTATAAAACCTTGTATATCCTAAAGGTGAATTTTTTCTAAACTTCAATAGTTCATATCTTATGATCAGACTATTTAGACAAACCAAAATTTTACATGAAGTATTGATGTACTTTTAAAAACTACCACAACAAATTTCAACTATAAAATCATTATGAAACTTAAGATATTGTTAAAATCCTAACAGTAGCTTCAAACTCTTGTTTATGTATATCTGTGTACAAATTTCTTCATATTTCACAAACTAAATACTCAAATACCATAAATTTTTTGATATATAGATTTTTAACTTAATAACACACACTTGTATAAATTTTGAGACAAAAATTCATTTGGAAATTTAAGATATGGCTCCAACCATTACTATTAACAAAACGACTCACTTACAACTTTTATATTATATGTATTGTCTTCAATACTTTATAACTTCTTCATAAAAACTCTAAATATAAAAATTCTTTCATATGAGATATAGATCTTAAAATCACCCTTGTGGCCGCATCTCTTGATTTCTATAATTTATCATGAAACTCCTTGTATCCTCAAAAGAGCAATACTATATCTTGAAAAAACATCTTAGCTTCAAACGGCTATAACTTCATCACCCTAACTCCAAATCCTCTAAAATTTGTATACAAATTATAGCCCAAATCCTAAACCTTACAACCTTTATTTTTGATTCTCAAATTTTCCTTCTAAAGTCACCAAAACCCTTGTTATGATTGCAGACAGATTACTAAATGCCTATTTGGTATGGCCTTTGACTAATAGAGATGAAGTTCTTTACCTTTAGCCTTCATCCATCCATACCTTACTTTCATCTATTGGAGTAAGTTTCTTAGAGGTTTAGATCTTCATCTTTGAGCTCCAATCTTTTTTTTGAATTTTATACTAAATATCTTAATTTTATATAATTTAAAACTATAATAAATATAAATAAACATCAAAATAATTTTTTTTACATCAACTCTCGTTAAATTAACTTGCTAATCACTCTAATGTATATCAATACTTACAAATATATTATATATTTTGGTTAATTTTTACATACCATAAATAATTATAATACAACACCCTTTTTGAAATCTTCTAATCCATAATAATTTTAACTTTCTTATAATCCATCTTAAGTCCAACATTTGAAATGATGTAGCTTAAGAAGTCAACTTGAGTAGTGTAGAATATACATTTTTCTATCTTAGCATAGAGTCTTCCATCTCTTAGTTTTTGTAATACACAACAAACATGAACTTCATGTTCTTCTATGTTCTTAGAATAGATTAAGATGTCATTTAGGTAATAGACAATAAATTCATCTAAAAATTGTCAAAAAAAACATCATCTATTAGATTTTTAAAAGTTATTGGTGCATTTATAAGTCCAAAAGGCATAACATTGAATTGAAAATGTCCATACCTTATTTGAAACGTAGTCTTCTATTCATCTTCTTCTTTGATGCATATCAAATTGTATGCTCCTTTTAAATCTATTTTTTTATAGATCTTAGCTTCATTCAACTAATCAAGAAGTTTAGATGTTAAAGGTAGTGAGTATCTATTCTTGATGGTAATTTTGTTGAGCCCTTAATAATCGATACATATCCACAATGATCAATCTTTTTTCTTTACAAATAAAATTGGAGCTCTTGCTAGAGATTTGGAATAGTATATGAAATTCTTAGCTAATTTTTTTTCAATATATTCCTTGAATTCAGGTGATTTATTTTGTAATAAATTATAAATTGGTCCAAACAATGATTGAGCTTATTTTTGAAGGTCAATTGAGCAATCATAAGAACAATATTCTAATAGAATATCTGCATTCTTTTTTTCAAATATACCTTAAAAATATTGATATTGGCTTAGAATGCCACTTGAAGTCTTTTTACCATTAGAAATAATTGTAGCATAAATGATACTAGATAATCTTTTTTTTGCAGCATATAAGAAACCTCTTGTACCTACAAATACAGATTTAATTGTATTAGACTTATGACTTTCTACTTGATTAACTATAATCAAGTATAGATCTAAGAGTGGCACAAGTGCATCTTGGTTATACTTTCAAAAAAATCAACACTATGAGAAATCTAATCTATTTTAGGATTATATTTTTTTAGCCATAATAAATCTAAAATGATTGGATTAAAGAAAGATTGAATGATACTAAATATTACAAAGCTACTATAACCATTAATTATTACTTCTATAAGAAGGATTTTATGAGTAACATTTCTTGAAGACAATGGACGACCATCTATGACTTCTATATGAACAAGTTTAGTTTTCTTTACTAAAGGTATGTTATATCTTTTAGCAAATTCTTCATCTAAAAAATACATTGAGGCTCCCAAATCTAACAAAGTAGAGGCATTATAATATTTAGGTCCTAAAATAATATTTATTGTAAAATAAGAAAAAGATTTTGAAGAGAGAATAGAACTTTCACTAGGTATTGTACAAAGTTCTAACTGCACAGTCCCTATTACAACTGAACAAACTTATTTTTTAATATACTATCTTCTTTGACAATTGAACTCTTCATTTTGTGATTACGTCACTTCTTTGGACAATATTGAGTAGTATACTTAGATTCTCTATAATACAAGAATAATTCTTTTTGATAATGACAAGACTTTTCTTGCATAATAAGAGATTTGAAACATATTGCATCAATTTGCATATCCTCTACTTTTAAATATATATGTTCAGAAGACGTTGATATTGTCATTGATTTATAATAGTATTAACATGCACTTGTGCCGGTATCAAATCAAAATTTAAAAATTTAATTGTTGCACGTCATAACAAAGTCAATTGCTTAACTCAATGTTTGAAGATTAAGTAAGTTGAGCATCAATTTCTTTACCTCACATTATAATCTATAGAAAAATTGGCTAATAAGTGTAGCATCATTCCACTTGATATTAATTATAAGTTATCAAAATTGTGAACTATATAATATTATTAATTCATTACCTTATCACAAAATATAGATCTTATTGGTTGCAATATAAATTGCATCATGGTTTCCATACATAGATCAAAACTCCACCAAAAAAACCTTTAGATTATCCAATATTAGATATTATTATTCAAGAAAAGATGAAAACCATGATAATACTAAATTTAAAAAGAATGTACTAATGAATCTAACTTACAATCCTTGAATTGGATAGCTTTGAGATTGAAGTTCAATTACAAGTTGTACTTGATTGATAAATCTTTAAAATTTGGATCTTGTACCATCAAACTTCTTGGACATTGCAACTCTTGATTTTTTGGCATTAAAAGGATGTTCTACTATAGGAGAAGAAACTTAATTTGGTATAGATGTTGAAGCAGCCCCAATCATCTCTACATCTTTGTTCTTTGCCATTCTTGTTGCTTCCTATGGTGGTAAGTTAAGTTGATGCATTACAAGTATTAACTCTCTCAATCGCTCTTACATTTGTGACATTGCACTCTTTATTTCAAAAAGCCCTGCCATGATAACATTTAAAGAAGGGAAGATTGGTTAAAACAAATAGAAGAGAAGACTTGAAAATAAAGAAAAAAAAAATACTAAAGACAATATCAATTTAGAAGAGGATAATCCACAACCCTCAATGTACTTAAGTCTTATTAAAAAAAAAAAGGATAATCTACTCTTAATGAAAAAAAGACAAAGCTCTGATATTATAAGTGTACTCTTGTCAATCTATCAAGGACAAGAATTTGATAAAAGCAAATAATCAATTGAGGCTCTGTCAAAGAATTATGACTTAATAGAAATAGAGAAATATGTATATTAAAAAAGAAATTGGAATAGCTATTGCCAAAAGATAAAAAAACTAAAGACTCTTGAAACTAGATTAAAAATAAAAAAATGAATTGACAAGAGTGAAGAAGGCTTCATTTTTGCCTCTATATATACTATTTATCTAAGATCTATGTGGCAATGTTCTATAGGATTTCCAAAAACGTGTTAACTTTGCATGACATGTATCTTGACTCACAAGATAAGTTTTTTAAATGGGAGCCATATAGTTAGCTTGTTCTCTAAACTACCAACACATGTGGATTGTAATTACTTTGTTAACAAAGTTTCTAACATATCAATCAATTACAAACATATGTAAAGTCAAAATAGCATTTGAAAAGCTTCTAAGAAGCTTTATTAAAAAATATTATAAAATTAATCTACTTTTATCTACTTCTATTTATTTATATTATCTAATTGATAGTTATAATAGATATATATATATATATATATATATATATATCCATGATACTTAACTATCTTCATAAAAGTCCTTACTCCAAGAAATAAAGGCTTTATAATTGATGACTTCATGTTAGGTTTTGTTCAAAGGGATTTTTTTGGAAATTCAACCTTATGAAATCTGTAATCTATAGATGGATTATATCTTTTCAACCACAAAAATCCTAAAATAATAGAATTAAATATAGTTTAAATAATATTAAATGTTATTTTATTATTATAGATATCAAATGATATTTCTAGTGGTATGGTCTCAAAAGTAATATTGCCTAAAGATAAAGATTGATTATCTCTTACTTCTACATGTATAGATTTTGACTTTTGTATTAGAGAAATTTTATGAAGTTTGATAAGCTCGTCATCTAAAAACCAAGTACATGCTTTTGAATCTAACAAGATATTTATTTGAAGTTTTTGTTGATAAAAAATAAAGATATAGTAAAACAACAATGACATTGGATAGAAAAAGAGGAACCTTGATAAACTTAAGGTATTGAAATATTCAACCCTGGAGTCCCTATTGTAGCTGGGCCTCTTTATTATCCTGAATGATTATATCCCTAATCCTAGTTGTATGTTATTTTTTTGAATAATTTCCAAATGTGTAACTTCTTTCACCATAATACAAGCATAAGCCTTAATCAAATTGACACTTCTTTTCCTCTACTATAAGAAGTTTGAATAATATTGCATGAATTTATATATCCTTAGCTCTAGAATGTGAAAGCAATATATTTGTTGAAATAGTAGAGTACAAATTTTTGATGCATTGACAAAGTCCATAAGTATTGATCTTGACAGTGTTAAAATTATCAATCATTATACTTCACAGCTTGGTTCACGGCTTCATTGAGTATTTAAAGATTAGATAATAATAATAATAATAATAATAGGTCTTTTATATCATGCCTTAATTTTCAATAGAATTGGCTCATAAGAGCTTATTCATCAAAATTAATGTCACAAATCAAATGCCTAAAATCACATGCATAAATTAATGCAAAGCATGATCTTTGATATAATAAGTTAATCTTTGTTGTCATCTATGGACCTTGTCATATTTTCTAAATGCTTCCACAAATACTTCTAAAAAAGCTTCAAAATTCTTCAAGATTTGAGATCTCTTTTAAAAAAAAGAACAAATAAAGATAAGGCTTATCCTATAAGCAAGCTTCTAACTAAATCAATTCATGACTCTTCTATTAAATAGCACTTAAGTTGCAAAAATAATTACCAATCAAATTAATTAATAAATCTTTAAAACTAGGAGCGTATACCATCAAACTTTTTTGGAAGACTAATTTGATGCTACTTATGATGTTGAATAGGTAAATTTTCTTGTTGAAATATAGGTACCATTGCCTCTTTGGATATAGAAGCTTAAAGAAGTAATTGCATTATAGCTTAAACTACTCTAAATCTTTCATCACCATAAAATCTTGCAAAAAATTTGTCAATTTTGATAATTTTATAATATAAAGCATTCAATGTATTCATAATAGTATCTAACTTGGACTCAATAGATTCAACCATACTAACATCTTCACCGCTAGCCATGCCAAAAAAAAAAAAAAAAAAAAAAAAAAAAAAAAAACCTAAACAATACTAGTTTAAAGGAGGGTAGTCGACAATCTCTAAAGTACTCAGATGCCTTCAAGAAGAGGAATAATCTACTCTCTACCAAGAAGGATCAAGCTTTAGTATTGATAAGAAAGTAGTCTTAACAAACTATCACACATACATTATATAGAAGATCAAACAAGAACTTGAATAGAAGAGTTTCAACAAAAAAAACTAACATAAACTTAATTAAACTAGATGAATACATGATCAATACCAAGAGAGGTGAGCTAGAGCTCTAAGAGAGGTGTTGTTGAGATTGAAGATTCCTTCCACCTCGACTATAATATATATTAGGTATTAAAAAGCTTCTCAAGATGTTTTCATGTTGCTTGGAGATAAAGCAACTTTAAGATCATTCTTAGACAATTTCTTTAATCTTTTTAGAAATTTTTAGAATCTACTGAATATTTTAAAAACCTTCTAAAATCTTCTATTGAAATATTTTGAAAATCTTCTAAAACTTTCTAAAATCTAATAGAATATTTTTAAAATATTTTAAAAATTTTCTTGTTAGATTTTTATAATAAATATATTGTAAGCTGTTTTTTCTAAATATGATATAGTTGGATACAAAGAATATTTATAATTTCATTAATTTTTTTTATTTGATCTTACTTGATAATTTTTGCTGTGATTTCTTTTGTTTTTAATTATTTTATACAAAATCTTTAATATCCGATCTAAATCTTACAGCAATATTTTTTCTTTTATCTTTGAGTTAACTATTTTTTATTACTTTATTTTTATTGAAATAGAAGTTGTCTCAAGAAAGTTGTCTTAAGAAATTTATATATAAATTGAATTAAAGACCTTCCTTTTAAGGAAAAATTATATTTTGTAGCCGAGCTATCTTGTTTCTATCAATTATTTTGCCACTTGTGGCATCCTATAGAAATTTGTTATTGTATATTAAATTAGTTTTTAATAATAGAAGTAATTATAATTATTATCATAGTTACTTACAATTCTAGAGACATTTTTGATAACTTGTTCTTTTAGATGTAATTTGAAAGATGAAAAAAATTGATTGTTTAAACACTCATATTTGTCTAAGTTGCCACAAGATTAGAATTGATTTAATTATTAGAATGAAATTTAGTTTTATATATGAATCTATTTCTTCTCTATCTAGCTTTGTTTTTTTTTTGTATTAAATAGAAATGAATCTATTGTTTATTAACATCTTTAATTATAAACATGTTTTAAAAAAGATAATTAATGTACATAAAGAAACATTTGATTTTTTTGTTGAATTCTTGGATAGATGATCTTTAGTAAAGATTTTGATCATTTTCCAACCTACTTGAATTCCTAATAATTCTTTATTTTGATATAGAAAATTAGTCTTTAATTTCAATAGTTGGTGTCTAAACAAAATTGGCAACATATCAATAGATTCAAATTATATGTTGCCAATTATGTTATATTAATTCAATATAATAAAACATATTAATATCATGGAAGTATAGATTTTTTTAGTATTAGTGATAAGATTATTTACTTTGGTATTAAACTTTTCAATCAACTTTCAATTCCATTATAATGAAAAAATACAACTGTAATAAGTTTTTATTATCTAGATTAAAATCTAAATTATTTTTTAGCTTAGTTACAAGCCATAGAGCAAAAATGTGAAATTTTTTAATGGGCTTTAAAAACTAATCTAAGTCAAATCTTAAATAAATCTAAATAAAAAGTTACTTTTGAATTCTAAATAGTATACAAATCAAAATTTGGATACTAAGGTTGAAATGTGAAAAAACTAAGGTTGGATCTATATAGCAATTGAATCATATTCTATCAAGTAACTTCTTCAAATGATATTTCAAAGCAAAGACAATTCCAATTAATATATTTTTTGATAGAAATTATATCTTTTGTTATTTAAGATCTTCCATCTAAACTTTGAGACCAAAATCCTCTAATATTTCACCTACAATAATAATAATAATAATAATAATAATTCAATACTTTTTGACCACCTCTTTTTTCATGAGATCTTATTCCACTATGAATTCACATGGTTCAACGCAAATGAGTAATCTTGTATAGCTTGTAGATAATCTCAAAAGACTTATTTGGAGAGGGATTGATTTGGTATAGACAACCATGTTTGTGCCACAAGTCATAAGAAGCAACTATATTATGTTCTTTAGTTATGTCCTTGGATAAATTAAAACTTATGAATTTTATAGAAAATCCTTCATATTTGAAAGTTGTCTTTTATATTGCAAATAATATCCTTGACTTCATCAACATATATTGCTATAGGTCTAATTGTTGATTTATAGGTCCTATAGCAATTAGTCTTTTAATTGGTTGTGAAGAAGAAAACACAAGAAATTCAAGGAAGTCAAGAAATATGGGAATCAAGGAAGAAGGAAATAGAGAAATGTACCTAAGATTGCAATGGCAAACGACACAAGTTTCTACTAGTCTATTATATATAACAACTTGGATATAAGACAAAGAAATCTTCTCCTTGGCCAAACATGGGAGCAAAACATGGAATGAACAAAAGAAGGCATTGCCAAAGATTGCAGTGCCCAAAAACACATGTTTCCACTACTTTAAAATAATAATAAAATGACAGATAAAATTGGCCACAACAAATATATGTAGAACAATTCTCATTTATATGTAGTAAAATCAAGGTTAGCTCAATAGAAGAAAGATTATAAAATAGCTGCAGTTACAAAGCCTCTATGTACAAAGCCTCAATGTACAATTAAGTGAAGGAATGAGTAAGTACAATGTTGGCAGAGGAGTTCGATTCCAGGGTCTATCTGTTATTCAAAAAAATAAAAAAAATAAAAAAACTCTCAGAAAAAGTGATTTGTCAGCAATTCTACAGGACTGATATACCATAACTGCGGTTGTTAAACATGAAACACATGTAATGAAACTCGAATCCCATAAGCGGATGGTAGAAACGTTGAGTCAAATTGTCACACTAGCAAACGAGCATTTGCATTGCATGCGCATATAGCCTTGCGCACCTCCAGACCTGTTTTCTGAAAGGAAGAACTAAACTGATGAAGCACAAGGATTCCATCAGAACGCAAGAGAAGTGATAAGCGGCGGAATTGAATTAGCTCTTCTGATTGACGCGAGCTGCTGCAGAATTTTGACTTGAGGACTGCGACATTGAGACACTGGTCCCCCTTTCCTCAACTCCCATGGTGATAACAGAGACCGCGGAGTGTGATGATGCAGAGGCAGCGTGATAAGTAGACACTGATAATTGAGCAAGACCAGGTAATACACCACCTGTGCCAAACGTCATTTTTATTCAGTGAGACTTCATAGTGGTGTCCGCAACCACATGTAGTGAAAGATAGGCACATCACCATTATCTACTCATGCAAGCGAAACCACCACTTTCCTGCACAACAATCGGCGCCTAGATGCGACACGAATAGCTGTGAAATATCAAAAAAATGATAGTAAAGTATTAGAGATTTTAGTATACCGCCAAGCCCGGCACAACCGACAGAAAATAGTAGTACTGGTGGTAACTGCAAAACAAAATATAAGCCCTAATCATGTTTCATGATACCTGAACACAGAACGAGTTGAAAGTATTGCTTGACAAACAGGAAAACAGAGCAAGTTGAAGTGTATGCACGAATAGAGTGTTATATCACTCATATCAAAAAAAGAAAAAAGGAAAATGCTTCAATTGAGGCATAATGGACAGGTGAACAAGCTGAATACCCCCACAACAAACTGCCACCAAATTGGTCCTCCAACTCTCTTCTTTACGTGCGGCATAACTGCGGTCAAAACGAGAAATATTTAAAGAGAGTCCTTTTAAGGTTTCGATGCCCTTTACAGAAGCGAAAATTAAAGTTAGAAAACACATACCTGCGTTGAACGCATAAAAGCTAGAGAGGGTGCCTCCTACCGCAGTTCCAACCTGGAGCCAGATGCTTTACAAAATTGATATCATTTATTAAAGATTTATCCAAATTTCACCAATTCCTTCACGAAGTCTCGCAGGTAAAGCAAAGGCAACAGTGAGACGACAAATCGCTCACCACACAACACTTCACAAGATGCCAAATCTGTATAGAATGGAAAATTTACCATAGCGAAGCTTTCTCGCACAAAAGGCGCGATGGTCCACCCACTCGATTCCTGCATCCATGTTCCATCAACAGAGACGCATGTAAGGGAAGGAAAACTGCTGACAAATGTGCTCAAACAAAATACTGGCAATTAAAAGATTACCAAGCCATGAACAACTGCCTTCATACATACATATGATAACGTCAGCACAATAAATGCAAGAATTCAGAAATTCATTACTGAAGCATCACTCATTAATTGCTGAACTCAAGAGGCATTGTTAAAGAAAATATTGCGTCTCACGGAATTAAGAAAACCATGATTTTATTAGCAAAATTTCATGGCCATTTGATCACGTAAACAGCATAAATGGAGGTTAGAGCGTACAAGATCTTTAGACAAGGGTGCAGAGCAGCGTGGACAACGAGGAGAGCCAATGCCTTGGCGCAAAGTAGGTGCGTGGTAAAGTGACGAGTCGAGGGTCTTGGACTGTTCCATTGCTTCCCGAGTTACCATGAGTTTCAATCTCAATTAGCGCTCAAACCCCCGGAAAAGGAGAACTACTCAGATAATCCAACAGCGAAGCCTAGAAAATGGGCAAAGGAACCACACAACAGTCACAAAAAGAAATTTCAAAGACCTCCAAACTGAAAGAAAAGGTGATTGCAACAGAAGACTTTTCACTTGAATTAAAAACAAAAGAAACTGACACATACTCACGACTCCATCCAAACGCATCTTTCCTAACCATCTGAAAAAACCGAATGAAATCCAGCAGGTCTTCGGAAGGAGTACAACAAATACAGAATTCACAAAAGAGCATATCCAGAATTTTAATTCATCAATACCAATACCTCCTCAACAAAACTTCCTCCGAAATAGTTACACTGCTCCAAACTTCACGAATACCGCACTCTTGCGCCATACAAAGACGAAAGCGAAATTCGAAGCAGCGCAATAGCACCACAGGTATCAATCGGAAGATAAAACGAAGTCGAAAATGAAGATGGATTCTATTTACGGAATTAACGCGGCAGATTTAAGAGCATGAGCTGCGAAACCTTCGAGTTTCGATTCAAGCTGCAGAGAAGCAAGCACGGCCCGAGCAATGGCGGGTGAGCGAGAGAGGGAGTTGCGACTGAGCCTTCAATAGCTTCAGAGCATCTAATTGGGAAAGACGAAGTGCGCGAGCAGGGAACTCGAGTTCCCATGTTCCCTGCCTGCGTGTTGGGTTCTATAGCTGTGGATTCTGCCACGTCGGCTCTTTTCTCGTCCCACCTGGCACTGCCACTTGTCGCTTACGTGTCCCACGGGATTTATTAGAAGACCCCGCTGAGAGTGTCACCTTCCTTTTCTTATGAAATCAAATATCAATCACTAGATTTATGTTTTTTCATAGTTATCACGTTTTAAGTTTAGATACTTAATTTAGTATTTTTGGATGTTATATTGAAATGTGAATGTTAAGTTGGTTTTATGATCCTTCCTTTTTTTTCTTTTTTTCCTTTTTTTTTTTTTCCTTCCTTTTTTTCATATTTTTAATCTAAATGTGCTTGCATGTTTCGTTCACTTGTTTACTTTATTTTTAGAAGAATATTAGGTTTCATTTTGAATTAATTCATTGTAACATGATTTTAAATAGTTTAAGAAAGTTTCATTGACTTGATCTTGTATGAATTTTTAATATGATGTTCTCTAAACATTTTGATGGTGTAAGTTGAAATGATATTTGATTATGACATTAATTTCATATAGGATCATTGATGATATAATAACTTCAGAAATTTACTTGATCAAAATTTTCATATTCTAGATTATAAATGTTGCATTTGTCATTCAATAAATAGAATGATATGCAAGAAAGAGTAGTAGAAGCAATAAAGAAGTTATATCATGGAGATTGACCGCATAAAATAAAAGCACTTCCAAGTGAGAGCCTTTCTACCAAAAATGGTCATAGCTTAGGAATTTCACATTAAAAAATGATTTTTTATATGAAATATGCATAAGAAAGTTATAATAAAAAAATAGATTAATTGCAAAGTTTTTATGTTGTTATTTCTTATTTTTTATATGAAATTTCATTAACATAGTAATTTAATAAGTAGCTGCATGAATTAGAAATATTGGTAGAAGACCCACTATCCATGATCAAGAATATTGGCAAGAGATTATTCTATTCAAAAGTGATTTAAAATAAATATTTCTAAAAATATTAATGTATTATAAATTACTTAATTTTACATGAAATTAATATACAAAAACATCAAGAAGTTTCAATCTATCATCAAATTAGCATTCTATAGTACTATTCTAGATTACAATAACCAAGATTTTTTTTCACATCAATCATTATGTTAACATGTAAGGACTAGTAAGCCTTTGCATATAGAAAACTTTTTCCTTTGAAAAACAGAATAAAAATAACACAAATGCAACATTGGTAGAATAAGGTATTGAAAAGTAATAATATAAAAACACTATTTTAATCCCCATAGTTGACACACCTTAAAAAGTTGGTGTAAGGCATAAATAGACTATGATAAGGAACTCAATAAAAACCATATTGAACAAAGTGTTTGTATCGAACAAAAGAAAGATAAAAATAAATAAAAAATGTTGAATTAGGTCTCTATACACCAGTTGTAAAAACATGATTGGCCTTACATCTTATTGAGTAGGCAAAAGAGAAAAGTATTTTCAGCATTAATAACTAAGTATTCTTTCATACAAATACAAAAACAATAATATCAATTAGTTGGAATAAATCATTAAACTAGTATCTGATATAAGTAAGAGACATTAATACAATAAAAATAAAAATTCTTTGCAAATATTTACATAGAATATAAATATATATATATATATATATATATATTGATATATTAAGATTTAAATTTTCTACTTGGTTTACAATAAAGAAGAAGCAAGATTCTATAATTAAAAGAATCTTAGTTGTACTTTGATTTAACTATTTTAATGGCTTGGAAAAAAAATCTAACTTTACAATTATAAAACAAAAATCATCTTAATGAAAGGTTCTTTAAACATGGTAGAACTTAGGGTGTTAGAGTTGATAGTGGAAAACATGCAAAGAAGCATAAAGTATGCATTGATATAATGTAAAAAGACTTAAAGATGGAGAAAACAAACAACTAAGATATAAAGGTCAAGATAGACCAAATTCAATCTCAATTGCAAGAGGTTTAAAATTACATGGAAACCAACTTTATAACAAAAGACAAACTCAACTCTTTGAAAGATAATTATGAAGAAGATTACACACTTCAATTGTATCAATTAGGAACTTTTCTTCCAAATTTTTAATTTTAATTAAAAAAAATTATTGATATATGATCAATTTAAAAGCATCCTTAATTTTAGCAAGATAACATTATCAACATTATTACCCTTAATTACTCAAATCTATAAATTAGGTGCCTTTTAGAAGAAAAAAGGCTCTTTTCAAGAAATTTGAAGCTCCTCTCTTTTGTTATTACTTTTGTTTGAAAAAAATAAATATCTTATTGTAAAACATGTGTAGATTACAAGTATATTAGAAAAGATAAAATTGGATTAGTTAATCTTTAAGAAATCTTAACAATGTTGTTTACAAATAAGTGATTTGAGACTTACTTCTAGGTGAATCAAATCTACAAATTCTCTCAAAATATAGACTTGTGAATAAAATATCTAAATTTGTAGGAAAATAGTGACTATATTTTAAATGGGTAGTAAATTCTAATTACAAATAAAAAAAACTAAATCTAAGGTATAGCTTTGGATTGGAAATTTTTTGTATGAAATGATAATTTATTTATATAATAAATCTCCATTATTATTTTTTGAAGTATATGGTAGATTTTTATAATAGGACTTGGATTTTTTTTTAATAAATGTATTTTTATTGGACCTTTAAAGCAAAAAAAAATTAAAAATTAAAGATGAAAATAATTAAAAGAAATTCCAAATAAAAAATATAATATTTTATTATAAAAGAAGAATTTGAATTTGTACTTATATTTACCAAAAAAGAAGAAGAATTTTGGCAACACTATCAAATAGATATCTAAGGATTTTGCTCTTCTTGTCTTTTAAAGGAGTACAATCTCACAAATATAAAAATTGGATTAGATTATACAATACAAATAATGTACTTCTTCTAAAATATGTCTTTTTAAATATCTAATGTGTCCATAAAAATAAAGGTTTAAATATGGTTTATGATTCTTTATCTAATAAAAATAGAAATATATAAAATAAGATCACAATGAAGGCTTTTACATCTTAATAGTATATTAAGAAAATCTTTTATATTATTTTAAGTGGATTTGATTGTATCTAACCTTGCTTGTATATTAGATTTTTTAAAAATTATTAAAGTAAATATATAGACTATATATGATAAATGAACTTAAAGATAATGATATGAGTTGTTTTTACACTATTAAGGGTTGTAATTTTGATTTATTCCTACAATTAGATTATTATTATTTTTTAATATTATTGCTTGCATATTCAAACTTTTTCTTTTCTTTTCTTTAATTTTTTCGTCAAAATAAAAAGCCTAATAAAATTTAATCACATCCAAATGAATAGAAAAATTAGATATTTATTATAATATCAAAAGATGTATAGTTTAGATCACAAGTACATAAAGAAGCAATGCTACTATAGCTAACATATTACAAGAATGTAGCTATAAATATATAGATGATTCAATCTAATAAGGATATATTTTTTCTACATTAATCTCTTAATTATGTATACCATGCCTTTTAAAAACAATATATTGTATGGATTTTGGAAGTAACTATAAACTAGACACTGATAAGATTAAATAACAATAATTATTTGTAGATTGATAACAAGTCTAAGATATTAGAGATCTATGAAAACAATCTTAGAAAAAAATTACATGTTCTAAAAACATATCTCCTTAGTTAAAAAATATTTACAAAAATATTGCAACTATTTTGAGGCTTGTATCTCCAAAAAAATTGATTCAAATAAATGCACTATTTTTTTAATAATAAAGAATGAAGTGATTAGTCTATAAAACTAATTTAGTCAATTTTCATTAAATATAGATTTATGTTGTGGAAATTAACAAAAATAATAATTAAGAAACAACTAAATAAGTTCTTTTAGTTAGCTTAGATAGATTGTGGATTGCTTGCAAATTGTGCAGAGTCAGAATTCTACAATTTTTCAAAGTGGTTTGATTATTCTTTCAAGCATAATAGATAATGCATAACATATATATTAGATAAATGCGAGACAGTGCTTTGAATTCTGCTCCTAATATTGGATGTTAAGACTTTAAATTTTCTATGTTTTTATGATCCAATTATGAATTTATGCATTCAATAAATACCATTTAAAAAAAGAAAGTTAAACAAAAAACTTATATTTGTATTTTGAGGCTTGTATTCTCCATAAAAAGCTATGCAGAGAACTGTCAACGAACGTCGTCCCCCATCAAGAACCCGTTTCCATCTATCCAATATCATCCATCTGTGCCAACAGAATGAGGCTCCGCTCGGCCCATAGAGTTCCATCGGGGGGTCCGGAGGAGAGCGCGAGCAGGCTTCAAGTGGATAATGCGACCTGACCCATCGATCTCTGCGACACCAGGCACCAGATTGAGCTTTGTTTCTTCTCGCAGCTGCAGAGTCTGTGTAGATTGCGAGGTGGGTTCCGCTGAGTTCCGTCATTCCGCGTCTGCTCCAGCTCAATTTGTAGGTGGGAGAGAGAGAATGGCAGCTATGGCGCAAGCAGCCGTGAGCACGCCCGCGAGCTTGGGCGCCGCGAACTACGTCGCCAGGACGAGAGATTTCCAGTCTCCTGCTAGGGTGTGCTTCGGAGGAGTTGCTGCGAGAGTACCGGCCGTGCACCTGAAGCGGAGGTCGATCGCTGTGAGCGCCGCGGTGGCGGATGTGGAGAAGTTGGACAGGCTTGTCTCCGAGGTTGAGCTGCTGACTCTGGAAGAGGCAAGGCTTTTCACCGATAAGCTCCAAGAGAGGCTCGGCGTGAGCGCTGCGTCATTTGCACCTGCCGCTGGAGCTGCTGCTGGAGCGCCTGCCGAAGCCGCTCCTGTCGTGGAGGAGAAGACCGAGTTTGATTTGGTTCTCGACGAAGTGCCAGCCTCCGCCAGAATTGCTGTTATTAAGGCTGTTCGGACCTTGACGGCTTTGGGGTTGAAGGAAGCGAAGGATATGATCGAGGGCTTGCCTAAGAAGGTGAAGGAAGGAGTCAGCAAGGAGGATGCTGAGGAGGCGCAGAAGGCATTGGAAGCTGCCGGAGCCAAGTGCAGCGTCAAGTGAAGTGTTTGTGTTCATAGGGTAGGTAGTTAAATCTCCTCGAGGTTTTTCGAAGTTTTTCCTCTTGGTGTTGCGAATCGCTCAGTCTTCGTTTTATGCTAGGGGTCAATACATAAACCCTGGCCGTGGGATTTGAGCATACAGACGACGTCGCTTAAATTTCTGGTAGAAGATTACTTGTCGACGTTAAAATGTCACTTTTTTTTTTTTTTTTTTTTTTTTTTTTTCATGTTTATACTGCTGGATCGTAGTGCCCGCAAAGGTGCTGTTGAACAGTTTTCCCCATTGATGTCTTCACTCAGTGTCCAGATTCCCAACACATTCGTAGCATTTAATTCTTGCTTTGAGTCTGTCGTGGATAATGACACAACTGAGAATGTTTGAATTTTGTGTTAAACGACGTTATTCGCTGTTGTGCGTCGAGGAGGATGGATTTATGTGCCTTTGTTGTAGAACCTCAGTGCGGATAAGGTTTAAGCCCAATGGCTTCTACAGACTGGATAAGGTCATCGTCGGTCTGGTTTCTCAGACCCACATTGCCTCAATCAGACTCGTCATATCTCAAGTGCAAATCTGCTCCTGGATTCGCATACATATTGTGCAATCGTCCATGTTCTTGTATTTCTTCCGACATGATCAAAACGAGATACACGCTTGAATTTTTCTTGTTTTGAAGATTGGTGTATTCACATCGCACTTCATTCACTCCGAAGTGATTGTTATTCTCGTGAGAGACCAACTCCTTGGACCGAATGACGCAATTCCTGTCACATGTGGACATGGCGTCACATCCGACTAAGGTCCAGAAGAGAGTATGCACCGTTGCGATGCCTCGCACGTCATCCCTGATACACTGGCTCGTCCTTCAAGGGCCATCCTGCGTGACTGCTGCACACACGATTCCTACTCGAAAAGAAGAATCTGAACACTACAGACAGTGGAATCTGAATCTTGAAGCAATGAAATGCATGCCGAACTGAGCCCCCACTTCGGCAGGGATCGAAGCCTCACTGCCTGGAAGCACCGTCACTGAACCGAAATCTTAAGAACAATTGGCTCTATGAGTAACAAATTGTCACTTGGGACGACACATCTGCTTTTTACAATAAAGATGTCACTTACAATACAATAGAGAGTACAATAGCGGTGTCAAGTGAGTGTCAAACTTGAAGAAAACTTAGAGAATTCTTGGAAAAAAAAAGGTTGGGAGAATGGAGTTGAGCCATTGTATAATCTAAGGAAGAATGTAACTGGCTAGGAGATGAAGATATGCTTGACTATAGGAGAAAACTATGAGTTGGCATCATAGGTGGGTAGAAACCCACCTCCTCTTTTTCCATTTAGTATAGGGAGAAATGTAGATGTTGTAAAAACTGAGAGAAAGAATATACATTTGTGCTATAAATATTAACTTTTTTTTATAAAACAATGTGTTTTTTGTAATAGCTAGGATCATTTGCATGTTTTGTTAATGAGCTTGTAAAACGAGTCATTTTTTTGCTACTTGTCCATTGCTCTTATCTATCAAAATTATTTTTTTTGTAATTTCTTTAGATTTCAATTATGTAAAATTTTCCATTATTTAAAATTAAATAATTGTTTTTTTCCTTCTTCTATAGATGTATGTGAAACATAAAAAATGTGAGAAAGAAATATCTATGAAGTTTAAAAATTGAATTACAAATATACAACAAAGTGTTAATTTAGAACTACAATAAAATTTAAAAAATTGCAAAGAATTAAAAAATCAACATCAAAGAAGCAACATGCAAATCACCAAAGAATGTAATTTGCTAGTAGAATAGATGAAAGGTCATCCATAGTTTATGAAGAAGATTTATTAAAGACTTAAAGAGTGTCTTTCAAGAGCGTAAACTTTGCTTAAAGTTGTTGTTTATTTTTTTCTTCTTTTATTTATAGTAAAATAAAATTACAAACAATAAATAAGTGATAGTTTTTATTTCAATCTCATGTCTCATATTAGAGTCTTACATTAATTTCTATCCAACTTCTTCAATCTTAGAAGCGCAATGGACACTTAAGATGAGACATGTTTTGATAAATATTTATTGAGAAAATCATTCTTTCTAATTGTTTTTTATGTATTATCCTTGTTATTGAGACATTTCTTTATTTTTATTTTTTATTTTTAATAATTATGTTTTACTTTTAAAACCACTTTGCTACTCATATTTTGAAGCTATACTAATAATTTTCTTTGCAACAACTTTGGATTCTTTCTATTGATTGTTTTATGTATGTTGTCTTTATCATTAAAACCTTTATTTTATACTTAAAAAAAAGCTTTTCTACTGACATTTCTAAGTCATATCTTTGATTCACACTTCTAAGGGAATTTAATTGTTTATCAATTTTTTTAGCTTGACTTAATACTCTACACATATTGAAATACTACAAACACTAGTATTAGAAGATGATAGGAAGTGTAAAAGAAACCATTTTTATAATATTTATATTTTCAATGCCTAACATAACATTAAATACATTCAATATGTTTGTATTATTTAAACTTGGATGATGAGTTCTTGCTACTTGTTATCTTAAATTGTTAATCTTATAAATTACATCATATATATATATATATATATATATATATATACATATATATACATACATATATATATTTTTAAAAAATCTAATATATAAATCAAGTATTAATGTTGAAATTATGAATAAAATCTATTAGTATAACTATCTAATAATAGGATATTTGAGAAATAATCATTTAAGATCTCAAGTGTAAATAAATGAAAAAAAATCTTTTAAAATTATTACAAAATCCTTAAAAAGCAAATTTCAAACCACAACTTTTTTTTAAATAGTCTATACTTGGGACTACAAAATATGACACTATCTACACCATTTTTATTTATTTTTATTAACCTTTATCAAAGCTATTTGAACCATTATCAGCACAAATTTAATAAATCAATAAATAAATAAACTCTTTTGAATAGAGTATAGCAAAAGCCAAGAAACTAATTAACTTTTTAAAATAACTATTTAAATTTACAAAATAAAATTTATATAATCTTCAATATAAATCATACATTTATTTTAATGAAAATATAGTACACAACTTTTAGTGATTTATTAGATATAATAACAAGATCAAATAAAAAACAATGTTATACTTAACATAGTTTTTTTTTTTTTTTTTTTTTTTTTGTAAATAAAAATTATTGTAATATCAATTATTACAACAACTTCAAAAATTATTTCATGTGATTGCTGCCATTATCGTTTTTTTTATACAACCACAATTTATTTTTATTTTTATTTATTTTTTTGTTCTTATGACTCTGATCAAGATATATATATATATATATATATCCATACAATTATAAGACTTAAACTTAATTATAAAATTAAGTTTGAGTCTTATAACCAAGGCACCAAGCAATCTAATAGCAAAGACTTGTTCTCCAATAAGTCTATCAATAGTTTTGGTTAGAAAATCTATATATAGAAGTATTACTAAGTAGGTATGTATTGAAATCTTATTTACTAAAGAATCAAAAGAAGTATAATTTTGTAGTGTTGATTTGAATAAGTCTACCATGCTTTAATTAAAGACTATAGTTTTTCTTAAATTTATTATTAAAGCCATCTTCCTTCTTTGGTATTTTCATATGACTTTTAAAACTTTATTTGCAAACTATTAGAGTTAAAAAAAATCAATATTTGTTATAAAATATTAACTAAAATAATGTAATTAAAGTTTTATTTATTATTTATTTGTTATATATGTAATTTTTTAAAAAATAAAATCTATATTTCAATGCAAGTATAATATCTATGTTAGGATTTAATAATGTTGTATGGAATCAACTAATTTATACAATTTTACAATGCAAAATTTTCTCAATAATGTAGAGGTAGTCCAAACATTACAAAAGCAATCTACTACTCAATTAGTATTAATAATAATAATAAAAAAAAGAATCTTTTCTTGCAATGAACTTTAAAAATTTTGCATCAAATAGCTATAGAAATAATAGAGTGGAGAAATTGATCTTTAAGAATCCACATGATTTACCAAGAAGTTAGTATATATGCATCTTTCTAATATTTCTATTCAAAAGTTGGAAAGAAATTAATTTAAAAGAAAAGATATGAAGTTCTTCCAAACTTCTATCCAACTACACAATCTCATTGTAGAATCTACATGGAAGGTGGATTAGAAGGACAACAATCCATGAATTGGCCACAATCCATATATGATTAGATTAACCTTTTAAAAAACCATCTCTTGTCTAAGGGCCTCCTTCCATGCTCAATAAGTAGGCAATGTTATTCTTGGACTTTGCCCACATTTGATGATCCCTGCAAGGCAAAGTCCACCCATTTTCAAAGTTTGCACTTCTATGTGTAAGGAAGTAAAGCATTCAATGACCTTCCATAGGAGTTCATAAAAAACCTTTCTAATAAATAGATAAGTGACCTTTCATAGGAGGTCATACACAAATCTAATGACTTCCTATTGCAAGTCAAATGTCCACCAATACATCGACGGACTGAGGATTGGTTAAGGACAAGCTACTAGCTCTATTGCTAAAACCGGTGATGTCATAAAATCGAGAGAGGATGTTGTATTCTAGCTTCAATTTTGCCCACGGATCAAGCATAGAAGGATGCCCTAATTGTTACATCCTCCAAACATATTCCCCTCCCTCATCAACGTTGGGTTCTAAATATTCCAGATGTTCATGTGGATATGTCTGAAGGTGTACATTCCGCTGCCGTGGCTTGTCATCTTTCCAACAAAGGGCTCCAGGTGAGAAGCCAATCAGGCCAGTACTGTCTGACTCCGGTGCTCTCCTTGTCAAACACTGCACATCGAAGTCTTCAAATATGACCATACTTGGCTCATGGAACTACGTACAGGGCCAAAAGCTCCTTCCGTGGCCTCTTTCACTCCCTGCACGCGTTTCTTCGCAACCCTCTACCTCTGTTTCCTGCTTGGCTAAAAGCTCCGTTCTAGTGAAACTCAAAGCATGCTAGGATACAACGTAGACGACAAAAGATGCAGGTTGGTTTGAGCGTTTCCAGAATTGTCACCGTTAGGACGGATCTCGCAGCACTGGAAGAGTATCTCGACTGACGTCGGCCGTGAAGCTCAGCATGTCGTCCGACTGCAAAACCGCGGTCATCTGGGTGTTTCGTTGGCTGTTGCAGATTCCGGACCCCGACGACGCACCTTCGCCGGATTGCCACCGCAATGCCACTAGAGCGAAATCAACCCCTGCCGATACCGGAGCACAAATGTTGTCTAGGATCTGACCACGCCGGCTGCGATCCACGCGGAGAACAATACATTTAGCTGATGAGCAATCCTTTAGCTCTTGATTCTTCAATTGCGCTTGTGTGTGGTCAGTGCCGAAGTCAGCCGCAAACAGCTTGTTTGCAACCCTTTAATCTACCATTTTTGTTAATGTTTTTCGATGCCTAGTTCTAGCAAAGAAAGATGAAAAGCAGTGTTGCCGCATAGCTAACTTGAATTGATGTCTTCACTCATTCTTTCTGCAACCAACAGGAAGCAAAGCTGGAGAACTGTGTAGGATTATGAGGAGAACAGAGAATCTTGTGTGATGCTTTTTGATTTCTAGTCGTCGTTGCAATTGCCGTCGTCTTTCAGGCTACAATCATTCTGTGAGGATGCTTGGTTGTGTAGACACCCTCTTTTGTTTTGTAATCAGAATTTTTCAATCTCTATCGGGGAGAATGGGCATTTCTGTTAGGTTTTTGCTTCTGTAACACTCTTTCGGCTATTACAATCTCATGTAATATAAACATATTTGGTACAAAAAATTCAATTTCAACCATGTGGTGTTTTTCAAAAGTCTTCCACATCCATAAAATTTCAAAACTGTTGTTTGGTATTAGGTAATTCTTTAAATATTATAGTTAAAAAATTTACATTGTAACCAATGTACTTACAAATTTTAATTTTACGAAGTAAAATAAAATACCAACATAAATAAATAAATAAATTGAATTTTAAAATTATTTTGTTTATTTTGTGTTTATTTTAAGAAGAAAAGCAACTTTGACACCAAACATCACATATACATTAATATGCTATTTTGTTCCCATATATGCTTGAATTTAGTTGAAGTTATGTTATATTAATATAAAAAGCATAATATCTGAGTGAGAAATCAACATGTAATACACATATTCTTTACCATGTGTATTATAGAAAACCAAGCAAATCAATGTCTTAAATATGAATCCTATCCACTCACAAGTTGAATAAAATCAAAATGTATTTTTATACGTCAAAACTAAACTTTTTTATAGATGTTACCAAAACAAACCTTTATGGAGAAACATCAATACCAAATAAGATTAAATTCTTTATAATCAAAATTTTAAAAAATTTATAAAATATAAAGAAATCCAAACACATTTTCAATGACATTGCTTTGCAATTATGTCTAAATTAATTGTAAAATATTCACATTTGATTTTACCAAAAAATAATTTCTTTAATTTGTATGATAATTAATAGGTCCAAATCTTATTGGTTGAGATATGTTCCACATCATATTCTTTAATTTCAACATATATATATATATATATATATATTGAAATTTTAATCAAAAAAAGCCTCTAAGTTGTTCAATATCAGATAATATCATGTAAGAAAGCATAAAAACCATAATAAGACAAAACCTTAAAGTAATGATTCAATAAACCTAATTTGTGATCTAAGAGTTGAGTAGCTTTAAGACTAAAGTAAAATCATCATTTATTTATAATAAATCTTCAAAAGTTTTACCTTCTACCATCAAACTTCTCAAGTAAGACAATTTTTGGTTCTTTGATAATGGTGATGATGCTTGCAAGGTATTCTACTGTAGAAGAAGATTGTACAAGTGTAGATGTTGAAGTAGCTCCAATTGTCTCTACATCTTCATTTCCAACCAATCTTTGTGTTGCATGTAGCGATGAAGTGATTTGATGCATTGCAAGTACTAACTCTTTGATTTGTTTCCACATTTTTATTCTTCTACACCTTTTATTTCTACAAACTTTGTAATAATTATACAATAGAAAGAGAAAAGAAAAAAGACAAAAAATCTTATATTACTTATGACTAGAAGTAAAAAAACTTGTCAACAAGATATTAGAATTTAGTCTCTTTTTACTTATTTATATTAAATTCTATTTATTCTAAGTAAATACACTCGTAAATATGGCTATGTAAGATATTATGCATTTTTAAAAAATAAAATAAAATAAGATGTTTTTTTGAGAATTTTATAACAAAGAAAGTTCTCATAATTACATCATAATTCAATACCTTGATGTTAATACTCAAGTGAAATTTATAGACACACTTCTATATAAAAAGTGGTATTTTTTAATATGCAAATTTGTTTTTAACTTCCTTGATAAGTTGATGAAGTCCAAGATACATCAAATGTTGTTGCAAAAAAACCTAATATATATTCTACACTTTTTCAATCTTTTTAGAAAATCCAGCATCGATTTTAATTTTTTAAAGTAAAAAAAATATAGTTTATCTAGATCATATCAAACGCGGAAGAACATTGGCTTCTCGGCCGTGGATTGGACAGTGAAGTACATCATGGTTCAACGATATTCATCCACTCACAAGACGCAAATCATTCATCCATGAGTCGCCGTCTGGTTTCTTCCCAGTGGTCGCCGGCGACGTCGCAGACTCGAAAGGGAAAGCAACACTTGCGTGATCGGTGCTCGCATTCGCGTGTATGTGCGGATCGAAGCCGGACGCGAACGATTAGCAGTGTAGAGCGCATCGACACCGCGTAGTTGGAGCTTTGCGGGAGCTCGAATGGTAGGAATTTAATCGTGAGGCAGAGGTTGGGACTTTTTAGGGTTTAAGGTGCTCGGTGTGACCAGGATGTTGGGGATGGCTGCGCGAGCGCGGGCGCTTCAAGGGAGCGCCCGTCTTCGCGCTGCTGGATCGTCAGCGAAAGGTGGAACTGCGGCGAAGTCGAAGAAGGGGCGAAGCGCTGAAGGACCCGTAGTGCCCGTGGTCGCCAAGGAGCTACGTGAGAAGGCCGTATTGGGGGCGAACATTAAGAAGGACGGCTCTGATCCGCCGATTCTGGCTGATAGTGAGTATCCCGAGTGGTTGAGTGGCCTGCTCAATAAGAAGCCCCCGTTGAGTGAATTGCAGAGGAAGAAGCCCGAGTCCATGGTTGACGATGAGTTGATCCGGTTGCTGAAGCTGGACAATCGGCGGAGGATTAAGGAGAACAACAGTTTGAAAGCCAAGAAGTAGACGGTGCGCCGCTCTTTTGATTCGATATTAGTGCGGGTTGTACTCGCAGCCTCGTCTAAAAATCATTTTAGTTCAGTTTTAGTTCTCTGAAATGCCGAAATGTTGTCCAATGGACTGCCGAAGACGTGTCGAAGGTGTTGGTGCATTGTGCCCTAGATTATATCACCGAATTAAATCTCCGTGTCGCCGTGGCTCTAAAAATTGAATGTGGGGCAGTTAGGAGGAACAGTGCTGCGAGGTAGTTTTTAAGGTTCGAATCGAGGAGGTGACAATGTTATTCAATCGAATGCTTTTGATACCTTAAACCTTGGAGTTTGAAAAGTCGTTAGTTCGCTTCCGTTGTGTTTCTGCAGAACCAGAATTTACACTACTTAGTTTGAATTCTTGCACGAAGAGCGATTGGCGTGGTTTTATTCTTCTCTTTTGCTGCTGTGAGAAGCTTGTCCTAACCCTTGTTGACCTTGGTGTGATCTAGTTTTTATTGCATAGGCCTGGCACAATGTCGGAAATCTGCATGATTTTTCCGGCTGCGTCTTTCTCAGGCGATGACAGTTTGTTGTATTGACACTCCATTCTGCGAGGTTCTTCACTAATATTAATACCTCAACTCCACTTAGCGTGAATCACTTGATCCTCCGACAAGTCCAAGGGTTATGTAGCTTGACATAGTCACGACTTCATGGTATGCCTTGTGCTGTGATTTGGCCCAAGGACTCTTAGACAATAGTGATCATCATTGATGTATCCTTGTTTTTGTTTTGTGTTTGTTTTGTTATTGTTTTTGTATTTGCTTGTTGCTCTCTCTACTGCAGGGCTTCTTTCATTACTACTTTCAGTTACCTCATAGGAATATCTTCGAAGATATCTCGGTGTCAGCAGCTCAGGTTTCAAACGGCAGCTGGCTTAGGTATTAACACTCTTTAACCCTGCGACTTGATTTGAATGGTTTATACTTACCTTATTGTTCCTCTTCGAATCTATTGCTGTTGTCATGTTGTGAATGTGCGAGATGGGGAATAGTTGCAGAGCAGAAGAGGTCGTCAAGCCCACTGTGTCCTCCATCAATGCCAGTGCCAGCGAAAATGTTTAGAAGGGTTGTGAACATGTTGAACTGGGGTGATGATTGTTTGCATACTAATCTGTTTCTGGGTGGTATGAATTGACTTCTTACAGAATGTTTTTCTCCTTTTCGTTTTTGCCTTTACAATTACTATGACTGAGCACGGTTTTGAATGTTTTTTGGATTCTTATGCGAATCTTCGTTTTAATAATAATAATAATTACTTTCAAGTGTTGTTGTAAAGATACACACAAGTCAAAAGGATTATTTCCCACATTGTGCAAGTGAACAAAGTATCTTGGAATTGATTCTAAGTAATTGAGCTTTTTTTTAAATAAATTAATTCTATATAATTTGAAATAACAAAAAAAAAATGTAAATGGAAGAGTTGATTGGAATAAAAAAATTAATAAAATATGAATTGCATTTGCATATTAATTTGTATATTAACATTGTCCTATTTCAATGAAATTGCCAATTATTTAAATTATGTAGTGATTGTTAAATAATTTCTAAAGCATTTGATTTTAATTTCATTTGTAACAATACAATTTGATTCATAGTTGTTAATATGAATTGAAATTTTGGTAAAAATAGGTCACTAAGTTATTCAATATTAGATCATATTCAAAAAATTTAATAATTTTTTTTTACAAACCATGATTAGTAAAAATTTAAAAGTAATTTTTTAATAACTATGACTTGTAATTTTAAGATTGAATAGCTTTGAGGTTGAAGTTTAATTATCAATTGTATTTGGTTGATAAATCCTTGATACTTTGATCATATATTATTAAAATTTTTAAGTAATATAATTTTTGGTTTTTTAATAATAGTAGTGATAATAATTATATCTAAAATAATTGCCATAATTATATAATAGAAAAAAAATGACTTATACCACTTGAGGTAAGAAATAAAAAAAAATTAAGAATAAGAAAAATAAAATTCTAAGAACAATAACAATTTCAAATTGCATTATTTACAACCTTTAATGTGCTTATATTTTATGAAGAAAAAAAGCTTTCTATTATTAGTTAAGAAAGATAAAGCTTTAATGTTGTAAGTGTATTTTTGTCAATTTGTTAAAGACAAGAAACTAAAGAAGGTAGATAAATAAACTAGAGATATATCAAAGAGAGATTAGAAAAGGAAAATAATAATAAATATGTATGTTTAAGTAAAACCTAAAAATGACTATTACCAAAGACAAGAAAACCAAAGATTGTTAAAATTAGACAAGAAGCAAAAAAGGAATTGAAAAGAGTGACAAAGGCCTCATTGTTGCCTCTATATATACTATTTAACCAAGGAGCTATGTAGCAATGTCTTATGTGCTACATAACACATATTTAATTTGCAAGAGATGTGTCTAACTTAAAGAATAAGTTTTTAATATGTGCACCTTTTGGCTAACTCATGCAACACATGGATACTTATTTAGTTTAATATAAGTTGCTAATATATGCAACATATAGACAACTTATTGAATAAGTTTTCAGCCTACAAATACGTATAAAATCAAATTTGCATCTATAAAGTTTTTAAGGAGCTTCCTAACAAGATATTAACTTACTTCTATATGTTCTAATTTCTTACTTATCTAATTTTTTATTTTAGTAATCATGCATATCTATGTCATATTCTTTGTTTATATTCATTTGTATTTTGTATTAAGTCTATTGTAAGATAAGTATGATAAATTTTGTCCTATGTTACAAAATGTAAGACAAAGTTCTCAATATTATATATTAGAAGGGCATGCCATTAGAATGCAAAAAACTTTAATAATAATTTTATTTTAAAAATAAATAAATAAAATATTTTAAATTAATATATATGCATATTTATTAATTTATTTAATTTATATTTTACAATTAAAAAAATAAAATATTCATGTTGTCAAAAATATTTTTATTGCTTATTATTTATTTAAAAAATTGTACCAATTAAAAAGTAGAGGTGTATTATTATTATTATTATTATTATTATTATTAATTTAGATGATGTAGTAAAAAGATTATATATAATTATAATTGAATTTTTAATATATTTTGTAAATTAAAGTTGATATTCAAAAATTCTTTATTTTTTAAAAAATATAACTAATGTTTATGAATTATAACTAATTTAAATTACCAACAAGATTATTAAAATCTCTAGTTATAAAGTAGCAATAATGTATCTTCTTTCTTGCAAGGTTATAATAATTTAACAAAAGAATTTTCAGTGATAATTTATGCAATTTGTATATTTTTCATCAAAGACACATTAAAATCGTAATATTTGATTAAACACTAAGAAAAGATAGAAAGTAAAAATCTATAGCTATTTGTACTATTTAATTCAACAAAATTTAAACATGCAGAGTTTTATTGAAAAATAAATTAAAAATTAGTTTTTTATATTTTTAATTTTATTTCAAAAGAGGGAATTATCAAAACATGCTATCTTGTAATAGTTTATCGTATATTATTATTTTCCCATGTCCACTCTCTTCTTCGTCCCAAATCACCTCCGCCTCAAGTCCCCCCACCCCCCCTGGGGGTCTTGGTCTTAAGCCTCAGCAAAGCATCTACTGACCTTGCAGAGCGGAGTTTCCGAGGAGCGATGGCGGCGACATGACCAGAGCGTGTCAGGGAGCTCTGCACACTTCGCCGAATTGCCACGCGGAATGGCGCCGCAAAGGAGACAACCAATCTCTAGATTTGACACGACGGGGAGATTCCACATATTGAATCACACGCTGATCCAAGAATAGCAGGAATTTCGACCGGGTAGTGCCACAATTCGACACTACCGCCTCGGAGATGCGAGTTGGGTTGCTGCAATCGAGAGACAGATTCTGACTCGGGTTCAAAAGTATCGAAGGAAAGATGGAACTGTGTGTGCGAATACGGCGACTGGGATTGATACGAGCATTCGACACAACGTGTCAGTGTTTTAGCTGCTCGCGAATTTGTTGCCAGCAATTCTGTTCCGAGTATTTGTACAGCAGTATAGAATGATAGCGATCAAGTGGAATAGTGTTGTGAGAGTGGAGAACAGGGAAATTAGTTTCGAGGACCCGCAGAAGACTGATTACGACTCGGCAGTTGTGCCGGAAATTGAAGCCAAGAGGACTGGCTTAAGGTAGCTTGACCGAAGTCTTTTTCATTGCTGGACGATGGCAAGGAAATCCATGCCACATTGTTTCAAATATCAAATCTTGGCTCATTGTCTCTATCACTAATCGAATGTCTGCCTATAAGACGCTAAATCCTTTGAAGGAGGTCTTCAATCAACGTCCCGTCGGAGTCTGACCCTCCTTGCACGATGCATCGCCGATTGATGGATCATTTCCAACGCGAGAGTGCATGCTAGAAAGGTTGAGAGCAAACGGGCCGCGCTATAGCCATGATTTTTTTTCTTTTTTTCTTTTTCTGTGGCCAAGAAGAGGTGACGAATCACTGCTTTACATCGTTCTGATAAAAGACAATGTCGCCCTCGTCGGCCACATAATGATCCTCGTTGAAGCTCTTCACGAGAATGGGGAGGAGATGCAGTGGAATCAGACCTGACCTTTTCGGCTCCCTGTAGTAGTTCCCAAGCAAAGGCTTCACCGCCGCGGTTGCCTCGACCAAATGGTAATGCGGAATCTGAGGGAACAAATGGTGCACAACGTGCGTGCCGATGTCGTGATGGATTTTGTTGAAGATCCCGTAGTCGCGGTCGATGGTGGACAACCCCCCGCGCATGTAGTTCCACTCTTGCCCACGATACCATGGAATTTTCTTCTCGTAGCCATGGTGATGAAGGTATGTGACGAAGTCCAGCCACACGACATTGACGATGTAAGGTATGAAATAGAGCTTAAACGTCCAGAGGAAACCTTTATGAAAGACGACGTCGGCCAGGATCGCCACCATAGCGAACCAGCAAGCGGTTGAGGTGATCACTTCCTTCCACTCGCTCGAATCAAACAGGTCGCTCGAAGGGCTGTAATGGGTTCCATTCTTGCCTGGGCTCCTCGTCCACAGGTAGAAAGGATACGCTAAGAGTGGGAATGGAAACTGCAACCGACCCAGTTTCTCAAAGATGTTGAGAGTCCTGTACAGCGCCTCCGTCATGGGATACCACGACTCGTCGTTCTCGACGTGGCCGTGGTTAGCGTGATGCGTCCGGTGGCTGATGCGCCAGCCATGGTAAGGGACCAGGATAAACGAGTGAACGATGTGGCCGACGAAGTTGTTCAATCGCCTGCTTGGGGAGAAGCTACCGTGTCCGCAATCGTGGCCGAGGACGAAGAGCGACCAGAACATTGTCCCTTGGACGAACCAGTAAAACGGCCACAAGAACCAACTATCGACGTACGCAGCAACCACCGCGAGCGCCACCACAATGGCGATGTCGTTTGCGACGTATCGCAACGAGCGTGGAATGCTGCGCTCCCAGCAGTGCTTTGGAATGGCGGCTCGGATCTGGCCGAGGGTGAAGGGGGGCTTCTTCGACGCGTCCCACGCTTCCTCCTGACCTTTGGCTTCCACAGAGACGACGCCGCCGCCGCCGCCGCCGCCGCCGCCTTTGTCATCATCCTCCGCGCTCCGCATCGACACCACTGGCGGCAGCTCTTCGATCATGGACTTGGCCTGATCCAACGAGATCATGCCTCTCCGCGAAGCCATCGCTGACTCCCGCGATCGATCACAGCAGCAGCTTGATCCACCCCCTTCTTCCAACCACTCTGAATTCGCCTTTGCCACACACTGAACAGACACGGTCCGTCTCTACGTGCTGGACCTCGCAGCGCAGCCGCAACACCGCCTTCCCTCTCAGCAGCTCAAGTGTGTTCAGGAGCTCCGCTTACCATGATTGTCGATTTCTCACCTTCTCATTATGTATCAAAAGCTGCGACAGCAGTCCTATTAAACCGTGCGTGAGGAACATCGATCCAGGACCACTGATTTAAAAAGCTCGTGCAATGGAGGGTGCTCCTCCAGTTTCGTCTACTTTAAAATATTTGTCGATGTGAACTATGCTCAACTGTCTGTTGTACTGGTTGTGCATGAACGACATTTGGGTATAGCTCCAATAGCTTATGAATCTTTTAAACTGGCATATTTTCGGAAACTTTTGATGGTTAATTAACAAAAATTCTTGGCACCAGTTAATCGAGAGCTTGTGAACACATCCCCTTCTGCAACAGGAGGTCCTGCTGCAAACGTGGGGGTCCAAGTACGAGAATTGGCGGGCGATGGAGTTGAATAAGCAGTGGGGAAGGAGAATGAGGTACCCAAGTTTCTGTGTAGAGAATGATTCTGACAACATGGGAAGAAGAAAATTGCAGTAAATGTCTCCCTTTTTTTGCCCACCAACTTCGGCAATATGGTACTTCTACTGGGACGATTAAGTGCCCTTCACCTAAAAATCTCAAGCGTTTCGCATGTAGATCCAAAACCTTGGATTCATGGTCTAGCTAGCCAGCGTGGAAAATCACTATCCTCGAGTCTAGCAAACAATTATTTGAATTCCATTTTATTATATTTACTAGAGTTTGTTTTGTCGCGAGCTGCCAGTGTCGTGGGAAGTATTTTTCGACCGAAGAAAACATCGCGAGTGAACCGATCGCAATGGATCCAGTGTGTGCACAAGTTGGGATCGACGTTGAAATGTACGCGTTCGGGCAATCACGTTTCTGATACAGCTTCAGCATTGCGTGATGGTTCGATTGGTTGAGTTTCATTTCTGCGGACCAAGTTATAACTCGATTGACATGGAGGTGAGCGTGGTTGCCATGATTCTAGTCAACGTTCCATATATATATATATATATATATATAGATATATCCAAGCGATAAATCAGTTGATGTTTCGGTGTTTTATTCGTATGTAAGCTCGTCTCTCACCTGGATGCACTGCCAGGTATATTGCCAATATCATGATCAAACACTTGACTGACGCCGGTAAAGTCAGACTGAAGATTACTTCGATCATAAATTAGTAGAAGTGCTTTTGCATGACTCGATCGAAGGAGTCCAGTTTGTTGCAACCTCCTTTTCTTCTACACATTCACATCACTGCACACTAATGTTTCTCCAAGTTCTAGTAGCTTTTCCCCTACAGAAATCTAGGACAAAAGTGTCATCCAAAACAGTGCAAAGTATGAAACCATACGCTAAATAATCCCTACTTTTCACCACACGCAACACTGTTTTTATGTAAAACAGCCGAATTGACTTTTGTTTTGTTCTATTTTCCTGAAAGAAGTGAGAACTTTACATGCAGGAGTGTTGAAAAGTCACACAAGTCAATAGAAAAAACTGAGTTGCAATGACGAGAATGCTTCGAGATTGAGACCCAATTGGGCTAGACTGCCCCACTTAGAGCGTATCGCTCTAGGACACATTCAGTTGTGAAGATGCGGAGTCATGCGGCCAGAAACTGAGCTCCAGTTTTACTTGCAGTGAAACACGAAAACCACTGAAAAGCCCTGAAATGGGCAGATTCGTCAAGCAGGTGGGTTTCGCCACATAAAATTCTTGCAATCTTTAATGCTTTTTTTTTTTACTTCAATTCTTAAATGGGGCAATGAAATATATCAAGTATTATTAATGAAGTAAGATTCTCACGTTTTTTAGGATTTTTTTTGTCATTATGAGAAATCTAACAAACCAAGTTTTATCAAGGAAATAATTTTTTTTAGTTATTTATAATTTACATAAATTAATTAAAATAAAATAAGTAAGATATTTTCATATCCTAAGGTGGTATTATTGATTGTAAGTAACATTTTAAATTAAGTATTATTACAGAAGTAAGATTTCTAATTATTTTAAGCAATATTATCAATTGTAGATACAACTGTAAATCAACTGTCATTAAAAAAAACATGATTTTTTAATTTTATTATAATTTTACTTTATTTTAAGATTTCTTGATCCTATGTTATCATATTTCCACAATTCTGCAGTTTATATGTTGGATTGCTTAAAACAACATTCTTAAATTATTTGCAATGTCATAATTCAATTATTAGTATTGATAAAATATTCTAAGAAATTTCTTTAACCAATCATTGTTGAAAAAGTAAGATTTCCAATTCTCTTTGAGCCTTTTTGCCATTAGAAAACTTAAAAAATCAAAAAATAATAATAATATAAGAATTTAGAATTATTTTAGAAATTAAATTGTTTATTAAAAATCTTATAAAATAATATCAGAAAAATAAAGATAAGAATTCTAACTTGTTTTGTTGCTTTTTTAAACTAACACAATTTCTTAATTTAAGCTCCAATATACACAATAGTTCTAATGATTATTTTATTTATTTATTTATTTATTTATTTATTTTTTGTGATGTTTCAACCATTCAATTGATATATATATATATATATATATATTTATTTCTTTAAATATTTTTCGAAAACATCCTATGCATATGTATGTTTTAAGTAAAAATGAGATTCATGATCAAAACATGTTAATCAATTATTGCTTGATAAAAAATGTATATCTATATATGTACGAATCTATCTTTATTGTTTATTAACTAGTATTATACACATCTTCTTTAATTTAAATTCACTTTATAAGTTTTTTTTATATTATATTTATAATTATGTTTAAAAAAATGTTACTACAAATATCTTCAAATTTTATTTTCATAAACATATTTTATATTTATTCTTAATAAAATATTTCTTGTAAATATTAAATATCTTAATTCAAAAAAAATTACTTAATTTAAAACTTGATATAGTATTATATCTATAATATTAATTTATATTTTGATAGCATATTTATTTTTTAAAATTACATATTATTGTATTATTATTAAAATAGATTTAAAAATCATTATTATTATAGTATATTTAAATATATTTTTAATAACCTCTTATCATTATTGAAGAAAAAGAACTTTGAAGTCACAACACATAGCATCAACAAGATTGTATATAAAGAGAGTATGGAGTAAGATAACTCTCACTTCCAACATCTATTAGTTGTAAGTAGTGGTTGTTGCCCTAAATGATAACTTCCACTCTTTGATTTTTACACATAAGATCATGTGATTCTTTTGGCATTTCAATTTCTATGACAATATCTTATACCAAATACTAATTATTTTTATGTAATCTTTGAATATTTTTTTAGTTGATACTTTATTCTCTTAACTTTGACTCTTAGCCCTTAATCTTGTCCTAAATCCATGAAATACTCTTTCTATATATCAAGAATCAAATCTTTGATTATTAACAATTTACCTAAGATAATATTTTTTGTAAGATAATTTATTCTATTTTAATTTTTATTTATTTATTTTAACACTCCAACTTTGCTATTAATGAAAGTCTTTTAATTCTAATACTTTTTTAATATGTGATGTCTATCTTTTATTAATGACTTTGTCAACAAATTAGCAAGCATATCTTTAATTGTATAATATTTCATATCAATCACTTCTATTTCAATCTTCTTTCTTATAAATTATTGTTGAATGTCAATGTACTTGATCATTGAATGATGCTTTGAATTCTTTGTAAAAGCAAGATATCCTTGATTGTCATATTCCATTGGATTTTCTTCTATTTGCACTACTTCAATGTCTTTCAAAAATTATCTTAACCATATTGCATCTATTACACCATTGTCGACCTTATAATTCTTCGTTGTTTCTTGCAATTTCCATGAAATAACTTCCATTCCAACAAAGAATACATATTCTATTGTTGATCTTCTATTATTTGCATTTATAACTCAATCCACATCATAATAACCATACAAAATAATGTTATCACTTCTAAGACATAATTTTAAGTTTAAAATACCTTTTAAGTACCTCATGATTCTTTTGATGGTTGCTCAAAGAATTGGTCCAATCTTTAACATATATTGGCTAACAACATTCACCACATATGCAAGATCTATTTTTGTACCAACTATTGCATACATAATAAGTAAGCTTATTGCTCCTTTGTAAGGAAAGCCTTGAATTTGACCTTTAACTTCACCAAATTCCTCATTTTTGAGCTTTATCAACTTTAAATTAGTGTCTAAAGATTTCAAACAAACTTACACTCCTCTATATTAAATCATTTTAAGATATCTTTAATGTACTTGCTTTAGTTTATTGTAATAGTCTTATTAGTATGATTTCTCACAAACTTCACTTTTAAACAAAAATAAAGCTCTCCCAAATCAATTTTTTCATATATATATATATATATATATATATATATATATATATATATTTAACTTTGTCTTCAATTAATTCATCATCTTTAAGTTATTGATTAAGATGATCAAATCATCAATATAAAAGATAATAATCAATAAGATTCATTTAATTGCATTACATATATAACATGATCATCTTCACTTCT
Source organism: Physcomitrium patens (assembly GCF_059467195.1). Classification (NCBI taxonomy): domain Eukaryota; kingdom Viridiplantae; phylum Streptophyta; class Bryopsida; order Funariales; family Funariaceae; genus Physcomitrium; species Physcomitrium patens. The sequence continues at coordinate 8,664,265 of NC_143435.1, forward strand.
TACAAATCTTTCATTTACAAAGAATGTATTAATACATTGATACTATCCTCTTAATGATTATTTGAGTCCATACAAATATTTTTTCAACTTATAAACAAGATGTTGTTTGCCTTCTTTAAGAAATCCTTGAGATTGATCTATATAGATGTCTTCTTTTAAGTTTCCATTTAAGAAAGTTGTCTTTACATCCATTTGGTATATTTCTAAGTCTATTGTTGTCCCAATTGCCATAATAATTCTAATGGTGGTGAATTTGGCCACAGAAGTGAATGTCTCATTAAAATCAATACCAAAAACTTAGGACTATCATTTAGCAATCAATCTAGCCTTATATCTCATAACATTGCTTATTGCATCATTTTTGGCTATAAACATCCATTTACAACTAATTAAAGATTGATTTGATGGAAGTTGAGTCAATTTCTTTGTTTCATTATTTATAAATAATTTGTATTATTTTTTTATAACATTCTTTCTTTTCATAGCATTTGTGGACTTTATTACATCACACAATTCAATGGAACAATGATGAATGCAACATTAGTATGTTCTTCACTTCCTTGAAGAAAAATATGGTTCTTCTACTATTTATCAAGTTATTACTTTCTTTTACAAGATATCTCCTTTCACTTTATGAAGATTCATCTCCATGTACTCCAAGGTCTCTTGCAAGCTTATTTATTTTTTTTAAAACTTGTATTTTATTCATATTCAAAGGTTAGTACTTATCATCATCATTATCATCTTTAACATCTTGATTGTTTTTATTGTTAGTTCTAGACATACTTTAATCTACCTTCTTTAGCTCTTTATCTTCATTGTCATTATATATATATATATATATATATATATATATATATTTAAAATTAAAGATGTATATATAAACACACCATTTACAATGATTTTTGTCCAATACTCATGTCTAAGGTTTTGTGCATGAAGCATACTCTTTGCTATCTCTACAATGGTATAATTTTTTTTTTTAACAACTCCATTAACCAAGATATTTATTCATTAAAAAGAGATTTTTTTCATCTTCAGCATATATAAGACTTCTTTCAATGTGATCCTTTTAATATAGTCATTTACAATAATTTCTACAATATTACATCCAATTCTAATGATTTGTATCATGCCATTATCTTCTAATTTTTTTTTGTTGCTATAGAATAGCCATAGAAGTTCTTTCATTTAGACATAATAGCCATAGAGGCTCCTTCACTTGCCGTGAAAGCATAGTCATTTCCACAAAATCTATCACAAGCATTGTTTGCATTCTTTATATTTTTTTTATTAGCTTTGTAGTAATTTCTTATAAAGTGATTTAGTTTTCTATAAATATAGTAATTTATATATATATTTTTAAATTATCACATTAGTAAAAATAGCTAGCTTTGCCTTATTTTGAAAATTAAGTTAAATCTTTACTTTAAAGTTTTCTTTTTTCTTTTTTCTTTTTGATCACTTCATGAGCAAGTCTTGATGTGATATAATTTATAGTAAGCTCTTTCATGTTGATAGACTCTAATGCCACAATAAGATAGTTGTAGGATTTCAAAAGGCTCATGAACAATGTCAACATAATTTCTCTATTGTCAATTAATGTATCAATAATTGCTAGTTGATTTGCAAGTATTTTTACCTTGTTGATATGAACCATGAGATCATTTCTTTCTTCTATCTTTATTATTAACTTCTTCCTATTGTATGGAATGTTTGCAAGATTTTTATTCTTGTAGATATTGCAAAAAATCTTCCATTGTTCTATTGATCCATTATAAGCAATTACATACAAAAATTTGGCAACATGAAGTTTTATTGCAATCAATCCAAAATTCTTCTTTTTACAACATTTTTATTACTTCTTCACCTTGACATCATCATTATTTCTTAAAAGTTTTTTATTTTTATCAATAATGTTTCAAAAATTCAATGAAACCAACAAAAATTTAATTTTTTTCTTTGAATGATAGAAGTTATTACTTCTAAACTTTTCACTTGAAGCCATGTCTTAAGAAGGGATGTTTCAAAAAAATAATAATAATAATAATAATAATAATAATAAAAAAATAGAACTCTCAAAATAAATAAGATGGTGTTGCTTTTTTAAAAATCTAAAATGTCTTCTTTGTGAGTGAACTAGTGATTTTATTCTTTAAATACTTTCAACTTCACTTATAAGACTTTTTATAAGTCTTATATTTTGTTTAAACTTCTTGTATAAGCTTTGCTACTCTTTAACCACCTCTAATCTCACATAACATTTTTAATCTCATAAAACACCTCTTATCACTATAAGAGAATCTTTTAAAAACTTAAGCACTTAAAAGCATAATATTAGTGCATCAATGATGTAATTTAATAAAGAAATATAATATTAATATTTTAAAATATTATTCTAAGGTGTCTAACAACCTCTAAGATTATGAATGAACTTAACAACAAGTAAGAAAAAAAATACATCAATAACTAGATACAAAAGTAGCATTAAAAGATTTTAAATTCTAACATCAACAACAACTATAAGATCTATTCTGTACAATAAGAAAGACTTCAAAGAACTTCAAAACTCATACCTAAATATAAGCAAACCTATAATCTATTGAAAAAAAAAGAACTTTAAAGTCACAATACGTAGCATCAACAAGGTTGTATATAAAGAAAGTATCGAATAAGATTAATTTCACTTATAACACCGATTACATATAAGTGGTGGTTATTATCCTAAAAAAATATTTCTACTCTTTGACTTTTATACATAAGATTATAAGATATTTTGGCATCTAACTTATGAGGAAGGTATTTTATAATCTTTGGATTTTTTGATATCTCACTATTTATGAAGGTATTTGTGAGCTCCAAATTCACCACTCATTTAATTGATGCCACACAATAGGTTCAAGGAGTGGAATAGAGGGACTCCCAATTGTGAAATTATTGAGTTAATTTAAATGTGGATGTTTGTAATTCAATTCAAATTAATGCCTTCCAAGCAATGGTTATTGATATTAAATTAAAATATTAAATAAAATTTCTTATGAAAACATAGTAAAAATAGTTAACTAAGTTATTACTATTAATTGACCATAAAAATAAAAACTTAAGTTTAAATTAAAATTTAAAGTTAAAAATTAAAATTTAAATTAAAATTTAAAAATTTAAGTAAAAATTTAAAATTAAAAGGTTAAGTTAAAGAGTTAAAATTAAAAATTAAGTTTAAAAGTTAAATTTAAAATTAAAAGTTAAAATTTAAAATTAAAAGTTAAAGTGAGAATATTAAAGCTTAAAAGTTAAAACTTAAAATTCATTAGCCAAAAAGGTGAAATGTGGAGATTACAAGTCATTGTGAAGATAATAGTAAAAATAAAATAAAAGAGGTGGAAGCGAAGGTACCTTAACAACATGCAAGGATTGAAGGCAGCGACTCCCTTCTACTCCAAAATTTGCTAAAATTTGTAATTAGCTTTGATTTAAATGATTCTTAGCTTGTTGCAAGGTTAACTTAAAGACACTCTTGATTCAATAGATTTTATTGTAATCTAATAATCAAATCATGAGAATTGCTCCTTTAAAGTTGAGTGATCTAAACTGCCATGGCAACCAATCCTCTTCACTTAGAAATTCACTAAAAATTCAGATTTTCTTCAAATCCAACAAAACTTATGTTTTTCAGAGCTTAGCTTATAAGGCTTGATGCTGTAAAAGTTTCAAATAAAGCCAATCACCAGGCATTGAGAAATACCTTTCCAAACTCGAATGATCTAAACTACAAAGGTAGTCGACTCTCTAGCTTTCAAAAATTTACCAAAAATTCTTTCTCACTCCAAATCAAGAATATCTTATCTTGTCAAGAAGCTAACAAAAAAATCTACAACCATTTGGAATTTCATATTAAAAAAAATAAATTGAGTAACTGATTGAGGAAAATCTGAGGTCCTTGAAACCCTTGGGATATTTGGCAAGCCAAAGGAGCTATCTACCTCAATGAAGCATATTTTAAAATTTAATGACCATCCTTCATAATTCAAAATCTATATACAATCACAAGGTTCACAATGAGATTTAAAATCTAAATAAAATTAAGATTAGGATTTTGACCAAATTTTGGCATGGCTTCGCCCTTCATCCAAAAGAAGAGAGAAAAACGGCTTGAAAAACCAAGCTTCTCTTACACAATTAAGTGAAGGCTCATAGAAAGATGGCTGCATCTCTACCCTTGATTTCTAAGATCCCTAATCTAGATCTACGGCCTTTATTTACCTAAGATCTAATCTTGTTACTAAGGTTGATGGCTCTTGTAAGTAGTTAAGAAATATTTTTTGATAAATCTAACTTCACCATTGTGTTCAAAATACCTTTTTAAGCTAAGATCGACTACTCACATGCTTCAATCCATGCTCAATTATAATTTTCATGGAAGTTTTTACTTAGAAGGATCTTAGCAATTTTTTTGTAAAATTCTTCAAAATAAGAATTTCATTGCTTCACTTGCATTTTGAAAGAGAAGGTGCTGATCTTGTTTTCTCCATTCCACGGGGTAAATCTGGTGCTACCATTGCATTAATTAAAAGAACCACCATGCCTCTTGAATTTGTTGAAGTTGAAGAAAAAGCTTCAAAACCATCATTGCTAAACTTCACTAAATCTTTTAGAAAGTTCTAATTCTAATTTACTCTAAATCATATGAGATTATTGTAGGTGAACTCATAGGCTCACAATCAATCCTTATAGCAATGACTAACAACCTCTAAATTATTAAAACTAACCAAATTACTATTCTAATCTCTATTCTTTATCATTTTGGTCTTAATTAACTTAACTCAAGGAATTAAGCTAGGGTTTATACTATCAAAGGTTACAATCCTAAAAATTTAATAAAACTAGATTCTACTAATATAAATCCGAATCTAATATGCTTAATTATCATAAAATAAGAAAAAAATTTAAAAATAAAATTTTGGAGCATAAATAAGAGCTACAGTATTCTATGCCAAATACTAATTATTCTTACCTAGTCTTTAGATATTTCCTAGTTAATACATTATCCTCTTGACTTTGATTCTTGGTCCTTAACTTCGTCCTTTATCTATGAAAAACCCTTTCCATGTATCAAGAGTCAATCCTTTGAGTATTATCAACTTATTTAAGATAATATTCTTTACAAGATTACTTATTCTACTTTTGTTTTTATTTACTTATTTTAATAATCATTTAAGACAAATCCAAAAATTTCAAATGTAAAAGCTACAAAATGAAACTTATTATTAAAAGAAAATCATATGTATCTGTTGTTTGTATGTTTTAGAAAGTAATACAGATTTTTTTTAAAAAAATTAAAAATAAAGATAAGAGTTAATAATTTTTATATAATTCAGATACTAAAATAAAATTTATAAGTTATATAAAAATTTACATATTATAATATTGAAATAATTTACATAAATTATTAAAAAATAATAATTTTAAACATTTAAAATTATGATTTTGTATATCTTTAATAATAAAAAATATAAATTTAAATATTTATATTAAAATATAAGGTCAATGTGTATAACCATAGTAATTTTAATATAACATTCAATGAATATGGTTATATTTTATTACTAAAATAAAATAAATTTAAAAAATTCATATGTCCATTCTTTTATCTATATATATATATATATATATATATATACACACACACACACAAATACTATATAATTTTTTTGTAACTTGATATTTTTAATTTAATTTATAAAAAATCAAAAAAATATTTATAATATTAATTTAAATAGTATTTTTTTAGAAAAAAATAGACATATCTACAAAAAAATACATATATACATTTAATAAACAAATTTTTTTTGTTTTAATGAAACTATAATTTTTATCAAATTATTAATTTTTAGACCATTATAATCATGTATCTTGCAATAATATACATTTAGTTTTGTATCATTGCTACAATAATTATATGCATAATTTAAATTTTATTAAATGTATATATTTATTCATTATTATTGGAGTTATTGCAAAATTCTTTGTACTTGATTAAAATTACCAAGGTGTAACTTATGGGTTTATAAATAAGTTTTTTTATTATCTACAAAAAAAAAAAAAAAAAAAAAAAAAACATACAAGTTTAAATTTGAGATTTTGAAGTACAAGGTGTAATGAATGGTTGTTGTTTTTTTGTTTTTATTTGATTACTTATCTTTGGGCTTGTTTATAAGTGTTTCTACTTACAATTAATTTATATTAGTTGTTCTAAAAGAAAGATAAATAAATAATAATAATTAAAATAAAAATTCTTGATAATCAGATATGTTTGCAAATATGTGAACATGTAAGAATTAAGATTCATTAAATTAATGTTGGTAAAGTTATATGATAAAAGAGTTTATTTAAGAGTATTATAAATAATAAAATAAAATAAAATTTTAGAATTATGTTGTATATAATGGATGAAGATATTAGATTTTTAAAACAATGAATCTATATATATATATATATATATATATAGTTATATATTATAATAATAAGTAAGAATAAAATTAAAATTTTGAGTGTAATAAAATGGTTTATATGGTTGTTTTAATATTAGAATGAAAAATATAAAAAGACTGTTAATTTTTTTTGAAACATTAAAAATAGAATAAATTTTTTATATTTGGCAAAACCTCAATAACCAATATTGGTCTTTATAGCAATTAAATGAATGCTACAATCTAAAGAATAATCTAAGATGAATTGATATAATATCATCAAAAATTATAAGCAAATAAAAAAAAGATGCAATTGAAAACAAAGATTCCAAAGATATATTTAAGATAATAATAAAGAGAGAGAATTTGATTGAGGATGTTAATACTTTAAAGTAGGAGAAAATACAAATAACTAAAAAAAATTGTTATTTCTATAAAAAATGATCCAAAAATCTTAAAAAGTTTAATGAACAACTAAACCTAAATTTACATTAGTAAATAAGAAAATGAGCGATTGGATAAAAACACAATAATTTCAATAAAGAGTTTTCTTAAATTAGAGCATTGCTTACTCTCAAATTAGGGCACCTACTCATTTGAAGAGTCTGACGTGTCATTCATGAAGGTTTCGTATCCCTTTTGAATCCATATCAAAATCATCATCTTTGTATTATATTTCTCTTATCAATGGTGTTGTTGTATCTCAAGCTCAACTTCTATACCTCCTTAAGATTTGCTTTTGTTCAATGTCCTTAAATTTAGAATTTCACTGTTTGTCTTCATCTTCTGATGAGGCTAGTTCAACACCCAAGAACAAATCATGTTAGATTCTTTGTTGGTCTTTATACTAAGTGGGTATTGGACTTGTAACTATCTACTGCTTTTTTAAATATATCTATATCTATATATATATATATATATATTGATTTTGAAGTCATTGAAATTTTGGCACATTCTGTTCTTTTAATATTTATTTTTGTCTATCAGTATATGTGAAAATCATATAATAGATGAACGGCTTTTTCTAGAATGCTTTAGTTTCCATTAAGTTATTTATTAAGTTGAGTTTTAACCTACTAACCAATTTTTTGGGCTCTTTAATACAGTAAACAATCCTAAAATGCCGTTTCTTATATTAAATTATTTGTGATGCTAAAAAATTAAAAAGAAAAAGAAATAGAAATAATAAAATATTCTTGAGTATGTATTCTTTTTTACTTTTGGTCTATGTTTGTAATTTATTTTCTTTCAAAAATTATGTTAAAGGACATGTATACATAAAGAATTGAAAATATAGATTAAGATAAAATAAAAGTATAAAACATGAAAATTGCATTGAAACACAATAGTAAAGTATTAAATATTCTATTTAATTGATTATTGATAGAAGTAGACAAGAATAGAATCATAATAATGGATGGTTGATAACAAAACATGAATAATAAATATTGTTGTCATAGAGAGATAATATTAGTTTATACAGGATTGAAACAATAATATGGTAACATAGTTTAACTAGCCACAAAATTATAATACTTGCATCTTGATCCTAAAACATATATGGCATAGTAATATTAACAAGGATTTCTTTACTAAACAGATTAAAACATAATTTTTGTGTAAGATTTTTTTTATGAGAACATGTATAATATTTATAATAAAATTATTAAATTTCTTTTTAGATTATCAAAATTTCGAAATAGGATTAAATTTTTATTTTAAATTATTAAAACAAGCTTTTTGAAGAAACTGAAATTAATCTTTTTAATAGAATCGTCATTTATTTTTAAATATAAAGTTAATAATAATATTTTTTAAAATATAAAAAAATATTAGTTACAATATGGATATTTTTCATAATTATTACCAAAAGAATAGAAAGATCTTGTATTATTAAAATGCATTAAATTTCATATAACATTATTCTATAAAGATCTAATATTATTATCTTTATTTATTTTATAAATTTATAATATATAACTTATTAGTATCTATTTTTTTTGTAATTATCCTAATTTTATTGGAATCTAAATTCTTTATTTGATTATAAATAAGACTTTGTTGAATATTATTTAATACCTTCAATATAAAAAAAAATACCAATAAATGTAGAAGTTATGCATAGTCAACTTTTGTCTTTAAAAGACATTATGCAAATAATTTTTTTATTCTAAAGTAAATAAAAGTAATCATATAATCATAATAGTATTTGATATTATTTAGTCTCAAATTATATATATATATATATATATATATATATATATATACACACATATACACACATACATATGTAAATATATATATATATATATATATATGTAAAAATCTTAAAAATTAATTTTTAAAATATGTTTAAATTAATTTTTATAATTATAAAAAAATTAAACTAAAGTATATTCTTCAAGAGTAGAAAACTCAAAATTTTAGTTGTTATAGTAAATGTATTTTTCTAAGCTTTATAAAAATAAAAATTTATTAATTTTTATTTATAAAATACTTGAATTTCATTCAAAAAAAATATTAGATAGAATTTTGGAAGAATATAAAGACTATTAATATATATTTGAAAAAAAAATAAAAATCATAGACTAATATGTTGTCCATCTAGTAGTATTGCAATGACATATCTTTTGCCATGCACTCCCACATACACACAATAAGTCTCTTATTTACACCAAAATTTTTTAGAGTAAGTTTGTAATAAAATATTTTTTTAATAAAATTAATTAACTTCTTAAAAAAAAAAATACTATTTTTTTCTTTATTTTACTTTTTTTCTTTATTTTACTTTTTTTCTCTTTACAAGTCAATTGTCTATATATATATATATATATATATATATATATATATATTTTCTTTGGATAGTTGATAGTGATGTTTAATCAAATAATAACAAACTCTATAGAATTCACTATCCATTAAATATTATAACTTAATTAGAAAATATTTACTTCTAAAATAGGAAAAAAATTATTATTAGTATTTATCAATAATTAATAAAATACTTTTTATTATTATTATATATCCAAAATATTATATGATTATATAGAGTTTTAAAAAATAAAATTGAACATAGTTGAATTGGTCAAGAAAGCCAAATATAAAAGACAAAGAATAATACTTTTTTATAATCATTTTTTTTTATTAATTCTTAACAATTCACTTAGTTCCATTTTTAAATTTTTGTTATTACAAGTACATTAATATACTTAAAATAAGAATTTAAAGTTTAATTAGAAATTTTTATAATAAATTATTAATAAAATTTAAAATAAAAAACATTTATTTTGCAATTGATTGTACATTAGTCCAAATAATGTTTAGATTCTTCTTTTGAGATTGTAATAAGAATGATTAAGTAAATATTCTAGTGAACAACTGGGTAGATATCCCCCCCCCCTTTTACTGCATAGATACATTCTTGTGCCATGCACCTCTGTATACACATAGTAAAATTCTTTTTATACTAAAATTTTATAAAATATTATTTCAAATTATTCAAATAAACCTTACATAAAAGACATTAAAGCTTTTTTTTAATGAACTATTATTACAAATAAGTGTATATGATAAATTTTTTTCTATTTTTCTTTCTTTAAACATTTATCTAAAAATATTAATTATAAGATTTACAAAAAGATAAGTATTTTTAATTATAAATTTAATATAAAAATATTTTTTTATATTAAAAAGATATTTCTTGTCTAATTTTAATATAATATAATCAAAAAAATATTAATTATTTTATATAATCAGATATCTTGATTTATTCTCAAGAACATTATATAATATTTATGCTATAATTAATATTAAATAGTATATAACTTGTAAAAAAATAAAAAAAATATTTTTTATATTTTTATTTTTTTATCTTATATAAAAATATAAAAATATATTTTTTTATATTTTTATTTTTTATCTTATATAAAAATATAAAAATATATTTTTTTATATTTTTATTTTTTATCTTATATAAAAAAAATTAAGAAATACAAATAAAATATAATTATCTAACTCACAAAAAATTATTCTTTTGAAACCAGAGTAATTACATCATAATGATATAAAATATATACTTTGTTTTGATTGTATTTTATAAAATAATATTTTTTAACCACGTCAAAATTTTATTTGATTTTTGAATTATTATAATAAAAAATTAGTTTAAAAATTATTTTTATGATAATTTAAATATATCTGATTATAAATTTGTTTTTTATTTTTATTTTTAAACATTATTTGTATCTTACAAGATTAAATTCAATTAGAAGCATTTAATAATAATATGACTTCTCAAAAATAAATATATAAATAAGTAAAGCTATTTGTGATGGTCTCAAATGTAAAAAAGACTTAAGAAATTTTTTATAATCTCATAAAAAACTTTCTTGCATATAATTTCTATAATATTGACCATTTAGGCTTTTCTAAGTATTAAATTATATTTATAATATATTTATTTTTAATATTTTAAAAATATCCTAATGGTTTTGAATAATTTAATTAAAATTTAAGTTTTAAAATTTAAATTTTTTTTAAAAAAATTAAATTATATATATATATATATATATATATATATATATATATATATATATATATATATATATATATATATATATATTCAAAGATAATTTGTAAGTCATTTATTTTTACAAATATACATTCTAATTTTAAAATATAATTTCTTTTTTTAACATCTTTAAATAGATCAAAATTCGTAATTTACATATTATAATTTTTATTATATAAAATAAAATAATTCTTTGCTTATATAAGATTAATTTGTTATAATATAATTTAATTAAAGTTCATAAATCTTACAACATAATTTTTATATAAAATTATTTTTTTATTTTTCATGTCTAAATATATAAAAACTAAACTAAAAATAATACATATATAAATATACAAATATATATATATATATATATATATATATATATATGTACATATTCAAATTAATAAAAAAATAAAAATTATTTGATAGAAAAATAATTACTATCAATGCATGATAAGTTATAATTAGATTTATTATCAGTTGATATTAAAAAAATATAAATAATTATATTAATTTTAATATATTTCTTATAATTTTTTTAATAAATTATTAAATAAATAAATATTAAAAAACTCCAATTATATGCACAGATTTAATTTGACATTTATCAACACATACTACTATTGTGTAAACCAATACATTCACTATCAAAACTCATCCAAATTTTATCCACAATCTTCAATATTATTTAAATAAAATGAAACAAAAAAAATTTAAAAACCACTAAATATTAACAATAGAGTAAAAAAGTAGTGACTTTGGTTGAGAATGTTTGGAGAGATACAAGAGTAGCTAGAAGTTATGTACACATACACACACATACAAGAAAGTATATAGAAGGAGAGAGAGTTTCTTTTCTATGTATTGATGTGGTTATCTTTTGTATAAAAAGAGAAGACAAGAAGATAAATAATTTCTCTTTGCTACATTCCAAACATTGTATCCATAGTAAATATTGTAAACTATAATAAAATATTATAGAAAGCATTGGCTATATTTAATGCTCTCAACACTCCTCCTTGCTCATCATAATACTCATATAACATAAAATTTGCATAAAATTATGATCTATATTTTTTTTTTAATCTTCTAAGATGAATAGTTGCTTCTTCATTAAGATCTTATCTAAAAAAATCTTATTGTATTCAAGGACAAAACCACAGATGAAAAAAAAAGCATACAATATCATTTTTTTTTTAATTATTTAAAGAATTTATTAACTTTCTTGCTTAAAAAAAGCAAATGTCACGGACATAATCATGTAAGCTAGTAATTACATATATAAATAGGTAGAAGTAAGTAAAAGTAGGTAAAAGTAGATTAATTCTACAGTATTTAATATGGAAGCTTCCTAGAAGCTTCATAGACGGTTCTTTGACTTCATAGATGTCTTTAATTGACTTTTTGGATTAAAAACGTGGTCAACAAGTTGGCCATGTGCCACACATGTTGTTAGCTTGAAGATCAAGCTAACTATGTGGCCCACACGTAGAAGAACTTGCCTTGTAAGTCAAGGCATGTGTCCTACAAAGTCAACACATATTGGAGGTTCTATAGAACATCACCACGTAGCCTCTAGTTAGATAGTATATATAGAGACAAGAGTGAAGGCTTCTTCACTCTTGTTAACTCCTTTCTTGCTTCCAGTCTAGTTTCAAGGGTCTCTAGTTTTCTTGTCTTTTGGCAATAGCCATTCCAGTTTCTCTTTCAATATACATACTTGTTTATTTATATTTTGTTACCTTTCTATGTGTGAAGGCTCACTTGTCTGAATTATTTTTTCATCGAGTTCTTTTCCTTGACAGATTGACAAGAGTACACCTACAATATCAGAGCTTTGTCTAATCTTGATTAAGAGTGGATTATCTCTTTTTCTTGATAAGATATAAGCATATTAGAAGTTGCGGATTACCCTCTTCTAAACTGATATTGTCCTTAGTATTTTCTTTGTTCTCAAGTCCTCTCTTCTATTTGTCTTCAGCGATATTAGATATCTTCTCTCTTCTAAGTGTTATCATGGCAGAACTTCTTAAAATGAAAAGTGCAATGGCACAAATACAAGAACAATTGAGGGAGTTAATGCTTGCGATGCATCAACTCAATTTACCACCACAAGGAGCAACAAGATTGGTAGGAAGTGAAGATATAGAAATGGTTGGAGCTGCTTCAACATCTGCACCAAACCATGTCCTTTTTCCTATAGTGGAACGCCCTTCAAATATTAGAGAACCAAGAATTGTCCTACCCGAGAAGTTTGATGGCACCAGATCCAAGTTTTGAGGATTTATTAATCTAGTGCAACTTGTGATTGAACTTCAATCCCAAAGCTATCCAACTCCAGGATCGCAAGTTAGATTCATTGGTATGCTTCTTTCAAGTTCAGCACTATCGTGGTTTTCATCTTTTCTTGAACGATGAGATCGAATATTAGATAATCTAGAGGCTTTTTTGGTGGAATTTCGATTCATGTATGGAGAACATGATGCAATTCGTGTTGCAACCAATAAGACCCATATTTTACGATAAGGCAATCGATCAGTAATGTTATATGCTTCACAATTTTGACAACTTGCAACTGATATCAAGTGGGATGATGCTGCACTTATTAGTCAATTTCTCTACGGATTACAATATGAGGTAAAAAAATTAATGCTCAACTTACTTGATCCTCAAACATTGAGTCAAGCAATTGACTTAGCTGTGAAGTGTGACAATCGCCTTTTTGAATTCCGATCTGAGAACCGTATAAGTGGACCTCAACGTTACTATAATTCAATGGCAATACCAACACCTCTTCAACACATATATTCGAAAGTAGAGGATATGCAAATTGATGCAGTATGTTTCAAACCTCTTACTAAGAAAGAAAAGACTCATCGTCGTCAAGAAGGATTATGTTTATATTGTGGAGAACCAAAGCACACTACTCAATATTATCGAAAGAAATGACGCAATCACAAAATGAGGAGTATGGCTGAGAAAGAAGACAATATGTCGGAAAACGAGTTTGTCCAGCTACAATAGGAATCGTGCGGCTGGAACCTTGCACAACATCTAATAAAGGTCCTATTCTCTCCTTAGAACCCTCTCCTTGTTTTACATTAAATGTCATTTTAGGACCTAAACATTACAAAGTCTCTGCCTTGTTAGATTTCGGAGCCTCAGCGTGTTTTTTAGATGAAGAATTCACTAAAAGACATAGCATATCTTTAGTAAAGAAAACTAAACCTGTTTATGTAGAAGTCATAGATGGTCGTCCATTGTCTTCTCAAGATATTACTCACGAAACCCTTCCTATAGAAGTAATAATCAATGGTCATAATAGCTTTGTAGTATTTAATATCATTAGATCTCTCTCTAATCCAATCATTTTAGGTTTATCGTGGTAAGAAAAATACAACTCTCAAATAGATTGGATTTTTCGAACTCTTACTTTCTCTAAAAGTATAACTAATAGTGTAGTTAATTAAGTAGAGAGTCATAAGTCCAGTTCAATTAAACCTGTATTTATAGGTGCAAAAGCTTTCTTGCATGCTGCTATGAAAGAATCACCATATATTATTTATGCCACACCCGTTTCTACTGGTAAAAAGACTTCAAGTGACATTCCAAGCCAATATCAAGAATTCCAAGATATATTTGAAAAAAAGAATGTAGATACACTCTGGGAACATCATCCCTATGATTGCTCAATTGACCTTCAAGAAGGATCACAACCACCATTCGGACCAATCTACAGTTTATCACAAAATGAGTTGGCTGAATTCAAGGAGTATATTGAAGAAAATCTAGCCAAGAATTTCATACGCCATTCTAAATCTCCGACAGGAGCTCCAATTCTATTTGTGAAGAAAAAAGATGGATCATTGCGGATGTATATTGATTATCTAGGACTCAACAAGTTTACCATCAAAAACAGGTATCTACTACTTTTAATATCTTGACTTCTTGATCAGCTGAATCAAGCTAAGATCTATACAAAAATAGATCTTCAAGGAGCATACAATCTAGTACGCATCAAAGAAGGAGATGAATGGAAGACTGTATTTCGAATTAGGTATGGACATTTTGAATACAATGTCATGCCTTTTGGACTTACAAATGCACCAGGAACTTTTCAACATCTAATGAATGATGTTTTTCGAGAGTTTTTGGACGATTTTGTGGTCTGTTATCTAGACGACATCTTGATCTATTCTAAGAATCCAAAAGAACATGAACTTCATGTTCGTCGTGTGTTACAAAAATTAAGAGATGCAGGACTCTATGCCAAGATAGAAAAGTGTATGTTCCGCACTATTCAAGTCGATTTCTCAGGTTACATCATTTCAAATGATGGACTTATGATGGATCCTAAGAAAGTTCAAACTATTATAGATTGGAAGATCCCAAAAACGGTAAGAGATGTCCAATGTTTTTTGGGATTTGCCAACTACTATTGGATCTTCATCAAAGACTTCTCTCGAGTTGTAGCTCCACTTACATGTTTGACTTGTAAAGACAAACTCCAATGGAATCAAGAAGCGGAAGTTACTTTTGAATCTTTGAAGACCTCGTTTGTTTTTGCACCAATCTTGTATCGTGTTGATTTTTCCAAAGCATTCTTTAAGGAAATAGATGCATCGGACTTTGCTCTGGGTGCGATTTTATCACAAATGGGAAAAGATGACAAACTTCATCTAGTAGCCTTTCATTCAAGAAAATTCTCAGCAGCAGAAATCAATTATGAGATCCACGACAAAGAACTTCTTGCAATTGTGGATTCTTTTCAAGAATAGCGTCATTATCTAGAAGGCTCTTCTAGTCTAGTCACTGTGTATACGGATCACAAGAACCTTGAGTATTTTATGTCAACACGCGTATTAAATCGTCACCAAGGTCGTTGGAGCATGTCTTTATCAAGATTCGAGTTCATCATCACTTATCGGCTAGGAAAACAATAAGGTTTGTCCGATGCCTTGTCTAGACGTTCTTATCTTGCACCAAAAGAAGGAGATGCAGCTTTTGAGCAACAAAGAATGGTTCTCTTGAAGCCGTAGCAATTTTATCTTCGAGCAATAAAATCAACATTGACTGTTGATTTAACTTTTCTTAAGCAAGTCCAGTTAAGTATGTCTTCAGACCCTCTTATTCATGATATCAAGAATAATTCTTCTAAATCTCATGATCCCTCTAAATTTGAATTCAAGAACAACCTACTCTATTTCGAAGGATGCCTGTATGTTCCAGAAGGAGAAGCACGTTTACGTGTTCTTCAAGCTCGTTACAACTTCCCAGCAGCAGGACATTTTGGATATAATAAGACTTTGGAGCTGATATCTAGGGATTTTTGGTGGCCTCAAATGTGAAAGGCAGTTAAAGATTTTGTATAATCATATGATGTTTGCTCAAGATCAAAAAC
Organism: Physcomitrium patens; assembly: GCF_059467195.1. Classification (NCBI taxonomy): domain Eukaryota; kingdom Viridiplantae; phylum Streptophyta; class Bryopsida; order Funariales; family Funariaceae; genus Physcomitrium; species Physcomitrium patens. The sequence continues at coordinate 8,680,691 of NC_143435.1, forward strand.
TCCTTGTCATCGACCTTTTGGACTTCTTCAGCCATTACCCATTCCAGAACAACCATGGTCTTCTTTTTCTATAGACTTCATTACGGATCTTTCAATCTCAGGTTCTTATGACTCTATATTCGTGATAGTAGATCGTTTTACCAAGATGATACATTTTGTACCATGTACAAAATCTATCACACGTGAAGAAACAGCTAAGCTCTTTCTTGACAATATCTATCGCTATCATGGATTACCCAAGGATATTATATCAGATAGAGGAGCTCAATTTGTATCAAGATTTTGGCGGACTCTTTTCAAGATTCTTAAAGTGGATATAAAACTATCTTCGGCATTCCATCCTCAAACTGATGGACAAACGGAGCGTATTAATCAAGTTTTGGAGTAATATTTAAGATGTATCATTAATTACCAACAAGATGATTGAACAACTCTTTTGACATTGGCACAGTTTGCTTACAATAATACGGTACATTCTTCTATAAAACAAACACCTTTCTTTGCTAATTATGGTTATCATCCACGACTTGATACTTTTGACTTTTCAAAAGTTGATAATCCTACTGCGATAGATTGGCAATTCATTTATCAGAGCTACATGCAACGATGAAGGCGCAATTAAAAGAGGCTCAAGAACAACAAAAGGTCAATGCGGATGTCTATCGAAAGGAACAACCATCATTCGTCTTAGGTGATAAGGTATGGCTACTTCATCGCAATATCACGACCACTCGTCCTTGTGACAAGTTGGACTATCGAAGGCTAGGACCATTTTCTATTTTTGTACAAATCAATCCAATTGCATATCGTTTATATCTACCGGAGTCAATGAAAATCCATCCAGTATTCTACGTATTTCTTCTTAAACCATACAAGACAGTGGACATACCAAGAAGACGACAAACTCCACCTTCTCCTATAGAAGTGGACAATAATGAAGAGTTTGAAGTAGAAGAAGTCTTAGATTCAAGGCAACGCCGAAATAAATTAGAATAGCTTGTCCATTGGTGCGGGTATGGTATTAGTGAATGTACATGGGAGCCAATAAAGAATCTTATAAATGCAGCAAAGGCGGTGGAGGTTTTTCATCGATGACATCCATAAAAAATCAAGATAAAAACCTTCTTTATAAAAGAAACAACATCTAGGCAAGATAACATTCTACTTTCAATTCTTGTTCGTAACTTTTTTGTAGTAGTGACGCTCAGGAGATGGAGAACCAACAACTAGCAGATTCAACTCAAGAGCCTTTATTTGTTGACCTGTCGGAGGAGACATTACGATTGTCACAACCTTCAAGACGATGTAATGGAGATGAAGATCTTCAAGAATGACATGTTCTTCCTTGAATAGATGGCGAGATACAACGCGTTTGGTATCACGATTTGGGAAGGGACTTCCGATGTTTGGTGATTGTGCTAGAGATAGGAACAACTCTTGATGGTATTCCAAATATTCTATTCGAAGGAAGTTTCGAAGGCCTCAACAATGATCAAATAACTGGGTGGTCTTCCCGCTATCGTGTTATAACACGAGTATACTATGAAAATATAAAGAAAAAGGACTTTTATTAATGTTCAGTTACTTCGAATATTGGGAGCAACGACCAATTCCAGTGCAAATACTGAGAGGCTAGGTTCAATCACCCCGTTACAGTCAGCCGGGGCATACTGAAATACTCTGTTCGATTCTAATAACGGGAGTCAGCAGGAAGGGAAAGGACCAATTCACACGACGGGTGAGCCTGGTTCGAAGAGCCAATTGGATTCAATTTCAAGAATCCAATCCAAGTCCTCTTATCCAATATGAGACCTGAATTGGTCGGGCAACCCAATGCAGTCTAATTACGGGAAAATCCAGGTCTTACTACGGGCCTCAGCCACTCTGACGCGAAGGACCAATTTGATCCAATTACGAGAACATCCGAGTGTTACTACTGGACTCTTAGCCAATATGAGACCTGAATTGGTCGGGCGACTCAATGTGGTCTCGATTACGGGGTTTCGATTCTGTTTCAGGCTGTCCTGTTCTCTGTGCCGTTTCAGGGAATGTTGTTTTCGATAAAAGGATCTCTTAAAGGTAAAAACGGAGGAGAAAGCTTTGACGGCGAGAGCCAATTCCGGATCCAAGACGGAAGGAGCCAATTCTAGATCTTAGACAGGAGGAGCCAATTCCGGATCCAAGACGAAAGATTGAAGAAAATCAGAGGTTAGGGTTTGAAAGAGGGGAGGATTAGGGTTAAAGGGGAGGAAGGTTAAGAAATGAGGGGGGGAGGTTTTTTTTTTCAAATCGGGATTTTTGGATCAAAGAGCTAGCTTCAAGCTCTTTTCAAGGTCACTAGTTTGGTTTCATTAGGGTTTGTGAGGGGAGAGCAATCGCTGCTCAAATTCAGTGTTTATTTTGGTGTTTCGGATTTTATATAAAACATTGATGGTTTGCATTCTCAATCGGTTTGTGCAAGTCGTGTAGCATCTATGGATCAAAATTTGGTATTGTCTGGATAGTTGGGTGTGCTAAGTGTATACAAAAATTTGTGTTAAATTAACGATGCAATGAAGAGATATCTGGATTTTAGTACAAAGGGTTGTCGGAAGTTGTTAGTCTAGGGTTGGATAGGGTTTCTGTGATATTTGAAGATCTACTAGTTGGGTCGATGTAAATTTTGGCTTGATAATAGAAGATTTGGAGATCAAGCGGCTATTCAATTTTGAGTTGGAGTTAACAGTTGACAAAGGAGAAATCACTTCTAGAGTTTCTACATCAAAATTCAAGGTTGTGGCCAAGTGTCATCAGTGCGGTTTTTGGGCGTTTTCTTGCAATCTGTAAATTGGATTGGGCTGAAATTTTTTGAGCATATAGAAGGCTTATACTGGTATTTGGGTGCAAAATTTCACACTAAGTGGACGGTTGGATCAAAAGTTACAACTTGTCAAAGCTCACTGGCTAGGATTAGGGCTTGTTAAGAAAAACAAAAACAACTTAATTATAAAAGAAATAAAGCAATTGGAATATTGTATGGTTAAAATGACTATGAGGAGTGTTTTTAAATACTTGGAAATTGATATTTTGATTATATTCTTCATACATGGATAAAATCTATTAGGGTTTCTTTGTTATTTGCAAAAACAATTATACCTTCCACAGCCAGATATCCAGTGTATTTTCGAAGAAGACAACACGTAATACGACACCGCCCTGATATGAGACACTACCAATGGTTGAGAGGCCCTATCAATCATCTTCAAAGAGAATAAAGATCAGAGTATGTGGCGAATATAATTCGTCGCATCATAGATTTCTTCAACATATGATGACCGCTCCACGTGGAACTCGTCTCTAGAAGAGGGGATAATGTCACGGACATAATCATGTAAGCTAGTAATTACATATACAAATAGGTAGAAGTAAAAGTAAGTAAAAATAAGTTAATTCTATAGTATTTAATACGGAAGCTTCTTAGAAGCTTTATAGATGCTGTTTTGACTTCATAGGTGTCTTTAATTGACTTTTTGGATTAAAAACGTGGTCAAAAAGTTGGCCATGTGCCACACATGTTGTTAGCTTGAAGATCAAACTAACTATGTGGCCCACACGTAGAAGAACTTGCCTTGTAAGTCAAGGCATGTGTCCTACAAAGTCAACACATATTGGAGGTTCTATAGAACATCACCACGTAGCCCCTAGTTAGATAGTATATATAGAGACAAGAGTGAAGGCTTCTTCACTCTTGTTAACTCCTTTCTTGCTTCCAGTCTAGTTTCAAGGGTCTCTAGTTTTCTTGTCTTTTGGCAATAGCCATTCCAGTTTCTCTTTCAATATACATACTTGTTTATTTATATTTTGTTACCTTTCTATGAGTGAAGGCTCACTTGTCTGAATTGATTTTTCATCGAGTTCTTGTCCTTGACAGCAAATCACCGCATGCCAATGCTATAAGTAAGTCACTGATGGTTGTACAAGAAGAGAACTTTAGTAAAAAAATCAGCAAGGTTATTTGCATATTCAATTTTTTTGATCTTAAGTACTTAATTAGTAACCAAGTTATAGATATAATTAAAATACTTTGGATCAATATGCTTTTTTTTGTCACCTTTAATAAAACCAACTTACATATGTATAATATAGGGATTATTATCTTCATACAAGATAGTTAGAGAATCATCTTATGAAAGTCTACAAGTTATTTAAATGAATTTATCAATTGATCACAACCAAATATATTCTTGAAATGCTTCATGTAAGACAATAATTTTTGCATGGTTGCATGAAGTTGTAGTTCTTGTTTGTTTTTTTGATTTCCATGATATTACAGCTTCATGTCTTAAGAATACATAGCCTATTTGACATTGAGTTGTTGCAATATCATAATTATATCTTATATCACAATATCCAACAAATTTTGAATTTGTAGAGCATGCATAGTATAATCCTAAGTTTTTAATGCCTTTTAAATAATATAATAAATGTTTGATGTTATTCCAATATTGTAGTATTGGACAAGCATTGTGTCTTGCAAGAATACTAATTACAAATATAATATCTGAGCTTATAGATGTAGCTAAATATAAAAGTACTCCAACTGTTGTAAGCTATGGATATTGATCTCTCAATATTTCTTCTTTTTTCTTGCATAAATAGTATGGATCATCACCATCACAATCACATGCAACCATTGGTATTGACAATGAATAAGTATTAATCATATTGAATCTTTACAAGATTTATTTAATATATATTTATTAATAAAAAAAATGCTACCATTTGTCAGATGCATAATCTAAAGACTAATACAAAAAGTTTTTTTTCAAGCATTTTTATCTCAAATTTATAGATGAGTAGGTTAGTAGCTACAATGCATGTAGATCTGGTATCCACTATATTAAGATCATCAACATATACAGCAATGATCAAAAAACCAATTTTATCTTGTTTGATAAACAAATAAGGAATTAGTAGATTACTTATAAACTTATTTGTATTGAAATAATGTCAAAGAAATTGATACCACATGCATCTAAATTGTTTTAGATCATATAAGATCTTATATAATTTAATACCATGATATCATCTTAGAGCAAGTCCATTTGGAGTTCTTCTTTTCAAACTAGATGGAACTTTTATTTAAATATTTGTACTAAAAAAACTATACAGATATGTAATTATCATATCTATAAGATGCATTTTAAGAATAGCATGAACTACTATTCTAATAATATATCAAAATGTAATTAAACCCATGACTAAAAAATATGTGGATTCATAATCAATGCCAAATTGTTGGATAAATCTTTTAGAAATAAGACAAGCTTTATAGCACATTATTTGATCCTTAGTATCTTGCTTGTCTACTAATACCATCTTATATTCTATAGGGCAAGATATAAGAGTATCCATAATTGGACCAAAGACTTTCTTCTTATGTAAAGATGCATATTCTTCTTTGATGGCAGTTTTTTATTTTAACCAATTAGAGTGATGTATTACTTCCTTGATGGTTGAAGGTTTAAGATCATCTTCTTTGCAAGAAAGACCTTTTGAAATCATGCATGTAAATGATTCATCTATTGTAATAGATGGTCTATCCCAAATGTCATTTGTAGCACAATATAGAACATATAACTTTGTTCTTAATTTGGTTTTATTCTTCTGAATTTCAAGATTTTCTATTGAATGAGGTGAAGGTATAATTTGCATAGACATATCATCATTAATTGATGGTTCTGTAGGTTTAGTAGAAACTTCCACAAAAACAATATCAAAATCAGTAAATATTATAGCCTTCTTCTTATATGATTGTTTATTTGGTCCATGAGTTATTTTAGTTTTTGATGTTATAACATAAGGTATATTAGTTAGTGGTATTATAATTGGAGCATGTGTATTCTAAGCCTCATTAATGAAAATTCTTATAATCTAAGGCATATCATTGAATCCATCAAGTATTTCATCTATGATCTGTTTCAAATACAAAATCTTGACAACTTCAATTTTAGCCAAAGATGTTTTAGGATCAAAATTCATTATAAATATTTTTGATACTCCAAATATAAATATTCTATTTTTTTGTTGATTAGATATTCTTCCTTAAAGAGATGAAAATATATTCTCTTCAAAACAAAAATTTTAAAAACATGCACGTAAGAATGTGCTAGTTGATGGATCAACAATATGAATAATGCTTGTTACATAAAAACCAATATATATACCCTCTTGTTGATGAACTTTACTGGTATGTCATTGAGATTCTAGTATTGGAATTTAAACATGACAATTAAATATCCATATATAAGATACATTAAAAATACAACCTAAAATTAACACTTGTAGTATAATAATTTAAAAAAAATAAAGACGGAGGCACATTAATATTACAGCATACAAAACTATATGACTCCACATAGATGTAGGTAAATTTGCTTGAAGAAGGAGTAGCCAAATAATGAATTGTATATATTTTATAAATATCCCTATAGATCTATTTTAAGCATATTCATATCGAACACAACATGTTAATTCAAACCTTATTGCAATACAATAGTCTTTAAAAAACTTTGATGTAAATTCTTTTGCATTGTCTATACATAATGTTTTGATAGGATAATCAAGAAAATATACCTAAAAATAAATATGTATAGATGTAAGATTGGCAAACACCATATTTTTAGTTCATAATAATAAAACATGTAATTGTTTGCATGATGCATCAATAAGGACCAAAAAATAACAAAATATTCTAGATATTGGATTAATAGGACCACAAATATTGCCATACAATCTTTTAAGCATTGGTGGTAATTCTTATGGGAGTTTCCAAATTGAAGGCTAAATAATCATCTTGCCTTGCATACATGTATGACATAATTCCATAGAATTTATATCTGTAAGTTTTAAATTATACTCAATTATACATGGAATTAATTTTTAAAATAATATAGATCTTGAATATCTCAATTGTCCATGCCATAAACAGATGTAATTCTCTTTAATAGATGATGCAAAATTAAATATTATAGGAGTTTTAATTGCAATTTGATATAAATTATTTGTTGTAGCAAAGGCTTTTTCAATAACTTTATGATTCTATGCAAGAATCAAAACCTCTTGCATATCTAAAATAACAATTGAGAGGTAATAACGATTGGTATGCATATCTTGATAGCTAATCAGACTCCAAAGTATTGAAGGTACAAACATTATATATTTATATTTTATGATAGATTGTGCATATAATTTTACCATCAATGTTTCCTCATAGAAACAAAATGCATTCATTCCAACCATGATCATTAAATTTCTAGTTTGCTAAGTTGAAGATTTTTTAGTAAAGAATTATTTATCTTACAAGATAGTATGTATAATTGTAGAATCAATGAGTACACCATTTCACTCATTAGTAGAGGTTTTGTCATTCATATAAGCTTCTAAATTATTAACACTAATTTAGTCAATGGACACATCTATAATATAAATTTCACAAGCGTTAGCTTGAAGTTTCTTATTTTTTTGGAATATTTTAACAAAATATTCTAAAGTATGACATGCATGTGCTAAATTTCCAATCATTCCATATTTATGATAAGAATACATCTTTGATTTTTGTTTTTTATTATAATTATTAGTAAAATATTTATTCTTGTTATATGTGCACATATGGTCATGGCTATGACTGCTCTAATGCTTATGAGTACCTTTTCCAAGTTTGTATAAATTTATTTCTAAGTCTTTAAAATATTAAGTGCATGAGATTTTGGAACCATGGTTCTAAAAAGACAAGCTTTCACATTATGCAAGAGTAGTTCATTTTATTTCTTTGCAAGAAGTAGATAGGACATGAGTTTAAAATAACTATGAAATTTCATGTTCCTATATTATTGTATAAGTATATCATATGGAAGAGGAAATATAGAGATATTTTTTTCAATCAATTTTTCTTTAAAGACGCTTTGTCTATACAACCATAGTAGTGAAATAATATGATACATTTTACTATTAGAAGTATTTAAATTTGAAAAATCAAAGATACATAAATCTGTCCAATCATGATGTACATACAAAAACAAAGTGGTCTTTTGATGATCAAACTTGGATTTAAGATTCTTTCAAAACTTTACAAAATCTTTCATTTTCAAATATTGATGTTAAAATGCAAATTCAAGATGATGACAAAGAAGAAGAAGTACTTTTCATTGAATAACAAGAAGAATAAAAGTACTTATAATAGGAGATTCTTCAAATAAAATTATATCAAAGAGTTTTTATATGAATAAATTTGCTTTTGCAATTTCTCTTTATAATAGATAATTGTTTCCATTAGTAGCTAATAGTTAAAATAAAAGAATTTAGAAATATTTGAATATAATGGTGATAATTTGAACCATCATAAAGACAGTTGTTAAGGATATAAACTTCAAAGAATTAAAATATTAATACATTCTCAAGTCACTTGAAAAGACTAGAAAATTACTCAAAGATCATATATTATTAAACTAAAATAGCTATTGCCAAAAATAAGAAGACTAAAAAGTCTAAAAATAAAACTAATGACTATAAAGACATTGATAAGAATGAAGAAGGATTCACTCTTGCATCTATATATATATTCTTAACTAGGGGCTATGTGGCAATGTCCTATAGGATCTCCAAAACATGTTGACTTTGCAAAACACATATCTTAACTTGCAAGGCAAGTTTATTACATGTATGCCACATAGTTAGTTTATTTTGTAAGCTATCAACATGTGATTAACTTGTTGACCAAGTTTCTAACTTAACAATCAACTATAAAATACATATAAAGTCAAAGTAGCATCTATAAAGCTTTTAAGAAGCTTCTCTAAAAGGTATTATGAAATTAATCTATATTTATTTATTTTTACCTACTTCTATTTAATCATATAGATATTTATTAGAATACATACGTATATCTATGATATTATCCCTTTTTTTAAGAATGAGTTCTATATGAAGCACTTATCATATGTTGATGAAATTCAAGATGCAACGAGTTATATTTGCTACATACTCTGATCTTTATTTTCTTCAAAGATGGTTGATAGGTCGTTTTAACTATCAATAGTATCTCATACTAAGCCAAGAAGACTACCCTATTATTTGATTGTTGTTGAGGCCTTTATAACTTCCTTCAAATTAAAAATTTGGAACATTGTGAAGAATTGTTCCTACCTCTAATAAAATCACCAAACATCAAAAGTGTCTTTTAAGGTCATGATGTCAAACATGTTGTATCTTTCCATCTATTTGACAAAAGACATATCATTCTTAAGGATCTTCATCTCGATTATGTCATCTTGAAGGTTGTGACAATTGTAATTTCTCATTTAATAAGTCAACAAATAAAAATTCTTGAGTTGAATCTGCTAGTTCATGGTTCTCTATCTCTTTAGTGTCACAAATATACAAAAGCTACCAAGAAAGATAGAAGGTAGAATGTTATCTTTTTTTGATCTTGTTTCTTTTATAGCAAAGATTTTTTATTTTTCATCTTAATTTTGATGGATGTTGTCAATGAAAAAGCTTCAACTCTCTTTGTTACATTTGCAAGATTCTTTCTTGGCTTCCATATGCATTCATTAATATCATATCCATGCCAATGAATAAGATATTTCAACGTATTTTGGCATTGCCTTGAATCTAAAACTTCTTCCACTTCAAAATCTTGATTATTATCCACTTCTATAGGAAGAGGTGGCATATGACTTTTTTTCAAAATATTCACTAACTTATATAGTTCAAGAAGAGATATGTGAAATATGGAGTGGATCTTCATAGACTCTAATATATAGAATCAATAAGAAATAAGATTGACTTATTTATTAATAGAAAAAGATTCAAGCCTATAATACTCTAACTAGTCACAAAAATAAAAAGTCATGATATTGGAATGAAGTAATTACATCTTATCACCCATGTTGAATTGTCATTGTTTTTTGCAATAGATATCTGCAATAATTATTTCTTGTTCTTGAGCTCCATTTGACTATGCCTTTATTATTGCATGTAGCTTTGACAAATGTTTTGTCAAATCTTCTACTACATGATTATCAATTTTTGAAAAGTCAAAAATATCAAGTTGTGGATGATAATCATAATTAAAAAAATATATATATATATATATATATATATATATTTATTGAGTGGAAGAATGTATCAAATTATTATTTGTAAACTCTATCAATGATAAAAGAGTCGTCCAATCATTTTAATGATAGTTAATAATATATCTCAAGTACTACTCTAAAACTTAGTTCACCAATTCTGTTTGTCCATCAGTTTGAAGATAAAAAACCAAAAAAAGCTTTATATCTACCTTTAAAATCTTGAAAAGAGTTCTCCAAAATCTTGATATAAATTGAGTTTTTCTATTTAATATAATATCTTTAAGCAATCTATAATAATAATAGATGTTGTTAAAAAAAATACTTAGCTATTTCTTTACTTATAATAAATTTTACACATAATATAAAATTTTCCATCTTAATAAAATAACTTATTGCTATGAATTTAGAATCATATAAATCTGAGATCCACGATAAAATCCATAGAGACAGAAGACCACGGTTGTTTTGGAATAGGTAAAGGCTGAAGAAGTCCATAAGGTTGATGGTAAGGAGTTTTGGAACTTGAACAAATATCACATGATTCTTCAAAGTCTTTAATTGCCTTCAACATTTGAAGCTACCAAAAATCTCTCAATATTAGCTCCAAAGTCTTGTTGTATCTAAAATGTCTGGCTATTAAAAAGTCATGACAAGTTTGAAGAACACGTAATTGTACTCCATCTTCTAGAATATATAATCAACTTTTAAAATACAATAGATTGTTCTTAAACTCAAACTTGGAAGTATTATGAAACTTAAAAGAATTATTTTTGATATCATAGATAAGAAGATCAAAGTACATACTTGATTGAATTTGCTCGATAAAGGTTGAATCAACAGTTAATATTGATTTTATTACTCAAAAGTGAAAATACTTTGGCTTTAAGAGAATTGTTCTTTGTTGATCAAAAGATGCATCACTTTCTTTTGGTAGAAGATAAGAACGTCTAGAAAGGAAGTTTGATAAATCTTCTAATTTTTGAGTTGATAAATAATCTTAAAATTAAATTTTGATAAAGACATGCTCCAACAAGCTTGGTGACAATTCAAAATATATGCTGATACAAAATACTTGAGATTCTTATGATTTGTATATACTGTGATTGGACTCGAGGCGCCTTCTAAATAATAATGTTATTCTTAAAATGAATCCACAATTACAAAGAACTCTTTGTTGTGGATCTAATAATTAGTCTTGGCTGGTGAAAAAAAAATTGGAATGAAAAGCTATTGAATGGAATTTATCAACCACTCCTACTTGTGATAATATTGCACCTAAGGCAAAGTTTGATACATCTATTTCTATGAAAAATGCCTTAAAAAAGTCAACATGATATAAGATTAGTACAAAATTAAACTTCTTTTTTAAAGTATCAAAAAATGCTTTGATTTTTTTATTCCACTCAAGTTTGTCTTTACAAGTCAAACATTTAAGTGGAACTGCAACTTGAAAAAAATTCTTGATGAAGTTCTAATAGTAATTGACAAATTTTAAAAAGTATTACACATTTCTTACTATTTTTAGAATCTTTCAATCTATAATAGTCTCGACTTTCTTTTGATCCATCATTAAGCCTTTGCTGAAAATGATGTATCTTAGGATGTCAACTTGAGTAGTATAGAATATACACTTTTCTAATTGGACATATAATCTTGCATTTCTAAGTTTTTTTAACACATGATAAATATGAACTTCATGCTCTTTTATATTTTTAGAATTGATTACAATGTCTTTTAAACAATAAACAACAAAATCATTAAGAAACTCATAAAAGACATTATTCATTACATATTAAAAAGCAGCTAGTGCATTCATGAGTCTAAAAGGCATGACATTATATTCAAAATATCCATACTTGATTCAAAATATAATTTTTTATTCAACTCCTTCTTTCATGCATACTAGATTATATGCTCCTCATAGAGTTTTTTTTTTTTTTTTTTTTTTTTTTTTTTTTTATAGATCTTTACTTGATTCAATTGATTAAGAAGGCCTAAAATCAAAGGTAGAGGATACCTACTCTTGATGGTGAACTTGGTAAATCTTTAATAGTCTATACAAATCCACAGAGATCTATCTTTTTTCTTTACAAATAAAATAAGAGCTTCCATTGGAGATTTAGAATGATATATGAAATTCTTAACCAAATTTTTATTAATGTATTCTTTGAATACAACCAACTTGTTTTGTAATAGGTTACAGATTGATCTAAATAGTGGTTGAATTCCTTCATGAAGATTGATAGAACAATCATAAGAACAATGCTATAGAAGAATATTTATATTATTTTTTTCAAAAATGTCCTGAAAATCTTGATACTAGTTAGGAATACTACTTGACATCTTCTCACCATCAGAAATGGGCATGGCATATAAAGCAAAAGATAACCTTTCTTTTGTGGCATGCATAAAAGCTTTTGCACCTACCACTAAGAGTTTGGATATATTAGACTTATATATTTTTACTTAACTAACAAGATTTTGGATTAAACTATCAAAAAAATTAAAGTTACAAGAAATCCAATCTATTTGAGGATTGTATTTTTTTAATCAAGATAATCCTAAAATAATTAGATTGAACGGAGATCTTATTATATTAAATATTACTATGCTATTATGATCTTTAATTTCTACATCTAAAGAAATAGTCTCATGTGTAATATCTCTAGAAGATAGCGAATGATCATCTATAATTTCTATATGTGCAGGTTTAGTTTTTTTAATTAATGATATTTCTTATTTTTTGATAAAATATTTGTTTATAGAATAGGCTAAGAGTCTTGAATCTAACAAAGTAAAGACTTTGTGATTTTTTGGTCCTAAATAAACTTCTATTATAAAATAAGATGAGGATTTGATGAGAGAATAGGACCATTATTAGGAATTACATAAAATTCCATCTATATGGTGTCGTGATGTAATATGATTAGTAGGTGAAAGGGTGAAGAAATATATCATGTTTTGAGGATCTCACTTCAAAAATATTTCAGCAAATTATCTTAGAAAAATAGATATTAGTAAAAAGGTAGAAAAATTAAAGGTGCTAATGCTGCCTTTTTACAAATTATGCTTCTATTTACTTTGTAAGGCCATAAATAAGGCAAAACAAGGTAGATTAGAAAAATAAAGGATATAGACATATGTAGGGAGGAGTTAGGAGTGCAAATTAGTAAAAATTACCTCAAGAAGATGAAAGTTGATACCCGGAGAGGGCCGGTTATGAACCAGGGTCGAAATCAGACCCTGGGGCACAAAACTGAGTCTCCATGATGACTCCGGGATTCTTTGGCAGATCGGAGAGTGGGATTTGATAGAAGATTGGATAGGGTTTCTATAGGCATTGAATTCAAGTGATTTGAAGTTGATATGACTTTGTAAGAGCTTTGCAAAGTCGATGTTTGTTTCAGATGACTTGGATTTTATGAAATAAAATAGGGTTTATGTTTTGAGTGATTTCGAAAGTTTTGTTACAAATCTACAAATGAAATTTTTTGGTTCATATTTATAGTTTTGTTAAATACATGTTGTGAATTTGAACTCGATCTAACGATTGAAACGAGAGATATTGAGGTTTAAGTGGGTCAAGGTCTCAGAAAGTAGAATTTTAGGTCCAATGAGGGTTTTTAAGATTTCATACGATTTACTAGTTGGATTGGAGTAAATCTTATGTAAGAGGGTATTAGACTTGTTTTTCTATGTCCAAAAGAAATTTGAAACCAATCGAACGGCGCAAAGAAGAAAAATTGGCTCTGGAAGGTTGGCATCAAGATTGGAGAAGGAAGCCGGCTAACACCCAAACACATTTGTGAGGTTTTCGTCAATTTGGTAACTCCGATCCTTTTCAAATTTTTTTGTACTTGTTTTAAACTTGATTTTTAAGAAGTATGCAAATTTTGAATTGAGATCGACAGTTTATTCATTAGATATTGAGGTTTAAATCTGTCATAGGAATTACTAGGATTTGGATTAGGAATTAGGGTTTGGTTAGGGTTTGATTTAGGGTTTGGATTAGGGTTTCGTTAGGATTTGATTTAAGATTTGGATTAGGGTTGAGGGTTGATTTAGGCTTTGATTTAGGATTTAGGGTTTGAAATAGGGTTTGATTTGGGATTTAATTTAAGGTTTGTTTAAGATTTGACTTAGGGTTTAGGATTTATTAGGGTTTGAGATTTAATTAGGTTTGGTCTAAAGTTTGAGTGAAATTCAATAGGATTTTAACTAGAATTAATTTAAGGTTGAATTGACATATATTTGAGTAATATTTGTGATCATTCTAATATTTCTTTAAGAATTTTATTGTTTGTTTGAAATTTCTTTGAGTTGTTTTGAATTTGATTACGTTTTTTTACCATTATTATAGTCTAATTAGAGCATTGTTAGTATTCTATTAGAATTAGGATTTTGTTATTGCAATTTCTATTCTTCCTTCTATAGCCAGGTGCCCGGAGCACTCTCAAGCAAGACTTCACACATTACGACAACGGTTCTTATTGTAGCTGAAAAAATTTGTTTTCCAATATATTGTCTTTTTTGGCAATCATGCTTCTCATTTTGTAGTTGCATTGTTTTTTTGAATAATGTTGAGCAATGTATTTAGCTTCACTACAATATAAGCATAAGTCGTCTTAACGTTGTCAAGTTCTTTCCTATTCTATGAGAGATTTAAAATGTATTGTATCAATTTGTATTGGTTTTGGCTTTGATGAATGTATTTTTAAAAACTTTGAAGCTGCAATCATTATTTGATTTGTTCCTCTCCAACCAAGTCTTTGTTCTTGATATCATTTAAATAATCAATTATCACATATAATGACTTGGGCAATAAATTGTTTCAAAGATTTTACCTTTAATATTGTCGATAACAAATCTTTGACATTATCCTACAATCCATATCAAAATTAATTAATAAAAGCTTTGTCATTCCAGTCCACGTCACAAACTAAGTTTTGAAATTTAGCAGCATATATAGTCGCTGATTGTGATTCTAGAAATGAATTCAAATCATAAAAGAGTGGTGAACCTTTTTTCATTAAAGATACAAACAAAGAGAGAGCACAACTTCTTACTGCAGACTCTGAACTTTTTCCATAGGCTTAAAAATAGTACCTCCATGATTCACATTGGAAATACATGAGATTCCTATTCTTAAAGTGTTGACAAGTTCATGAAGATCTACAATAGTTGCAAATCTATTCTTACTTTTGTTGAGAGTAGCATCCATAATCTTTTCTTTGATAGACAACTCAAATAAGTTCAAAAAATTAAATTAGAGGAGGATAATCCGCAACCTCTAATATCAAATGAAAATTTTCACAAAGAGGGGTAATTCACTCTCTTTAAGGAAAAGATTAGTATTAAAAAAAAAGATTGCTTGTTTAAAGGTAGATAGTCCACAACCTTCAAAATACAACAATAGAAATAGGGTAATCCACTCACTTTTTGAACAAGATAGAAACAGTAAGTTAGCACTCTTGTCAAACTGTCAAGGATATGAATCTTAGAGAAAGAAATCCTTAATACACTCTTGTGATACTAAAAAGAACTAGAAAGTCACTCAAAGATGATATAATATTAAACTATAATGGCTATTGCCAAAAATAAAAAAATTAGAAAATCTAGAAACAAAACTAAGGACTAGAAAGGCATTGATAAGAATGAAGAAGGCTTCATTCTTGCCTCCATATATACTCTTAACTAGAAACTATGTGGCAATGTCCTATAGGACCTCCAAAACGTATTGACTTTACAAGATACATATCTTAACTTATAAGGCAAGTTTTCTATATGTGCCACATAGTTAGCTTATTCTTCAAGTTATCAAT
This sequence comes from Physcomitrium patens, assembly GCF_059467195.1. Classification (NCBI taxonomy): domain Eukaryota; kingdom Viridiplantae; phylum Streptophyta; class Bryopsida; order Funariales; family Funariaceae; genus Physcomitrium; species Physcomitrium patens. The sequence continues at coordinate 8,696,631 of NC_143435.1, forward strand.
ATGTGATTAACTTGTTAACCAAGTTTCTAATCTATCAATCAACTACAAACACATGTAAAGTCAAAGTAGCATCTATGAAGCTTTTAAGAAGCTTCTCTTGCAGGTATTATGAAATTAACTTACTTTTATCTATTTTTATCTACTTCTACTTAATCATATAGTTATTTACTAAAATATTTATGTATACCCATGATGTGTAGTAGGGTTGTGAAGGCACGCAAGACATGGGATACAACAAGTAAGGTGTAGAATACAAATCAATACAATGTAAAAAAAAATGACAAGGAGGCAAAGGACAAAATGTACACAAGTTTTTAAGAACCAAGACTAGTACACAAGAACAATCCTACTGATAATATATTGAGAATGTTTGGAGAGACACAAGAGTAGCTGGAAGTAATATGCATACATACACAAGAGAGTATATAGAAGGAAAAAAAGTTTCTTTTCTATGTATTAATGTAGTTATCTCTTACATACAAAAAAAATAGAAGAAGATAAATAGTTTCTCCTCACTACATTCCAAACATTGTAGCTATAGTATTTATTATAAACTATAGTAAATATTATGGAAAGCGCTAGTTATATTTAATGCTCTCAATAACTTTGACACATGCATCATAAAACCTCTGTCTAATAAATGAATACAAATCATCATCCTTAAGATAACATTTTGGCAAAAGAAAAAACAAAATTGCTCCTTAACTAATTATCCTCCACACTTTGAGAATAGAAAGTAGAAGATAAAAAGTAGAAGATAAAAACCCATCAATAAATAATTGCACCCAAATGCTAAGTTTATAAACTAGAAAGATTCATCCACTAAAAATACATTCATTTTCTCCAAGCACCGAAATCCAGCAACAGATTCCAGACCCAAGGGGCAGCAAATTTGGCAAGAATGTATACAATTAATCCCGGCATTGCCTCATTCGAAGGCATACAACTCGCACAATTTCTGAAAACCCTACAGTGCGATCGATCGATCGATGCACGGGACGATGCAGAAACATGGGGATCGAAATCGATTCTAAGCGATTGTTTGAGTGTGAGTGTGTGTGTGTGTTTTCGAGGTGATTTGGTTGAAGTCGAGATTCGCCGCAAATCAATCCTGGATTGTATGCGGGGAACCCCGGATATGAATGAGCGAATGATTTAACGAGGGGTTGATATGAAAGAATGCGAGAATATGCGAAATCTGGCGATGGCACGCGATGCCATCCAAAGATACCTTCGAGTGGCTGTCGTTAATCTGCCCGCCCGCGCATCCACGTTTAGCTTCTGTCGCGGACATGTGTGTGTGTGTGTTGTGAAAGCGTCTCCGGGCGTGTGTTGACTATCTCTCTCCATTGGATGAAGCGGTTCCTGGTCCTTGGAATCGCTGCGGTGCTCCCTTCCGTGACTTGGCCGAGTTTTGGCCTGTTGATCCGAGTTGGTTTGTCGTTGCCGGGGTGAATCTCGTCCCCTCCTGTGGTGGCTTTTCGTGCGTGTTCCCTTCGGCTGTTGTGTTTCCGTCAGCAGCCCTCGGCATTGATGTGTTGTAACTCGATCAGAAATGAGTGACTGCGTGATTTTGTGATGTAATGCGCTACTAGTGATTCCCACCGTAAATAGACCGCAGCTTCAAGGATGCTACTGATTCTTACATTCCGTTCGGAGTCTGTGAGTCGGTTTGCTAAGGAGACTAACAAGTGAATTCCACTAACCAGTAGCTGGTCTGGAGTGATAGTGCTCTTTTGAGAGCATTGGCATTCGATTGAGTCCTATCGTTCCACCAGTCATCTGCTCAATTCTCTAAGGTTTTGCTAGCTTTTAGCATATTTGTTCGAGCTCCGTCACGGTTGATCAGGATGCACTCTGTTTCTGTAAGAGCACCGTGGGAGGGTGCTTGCTCAAGTTTGAAAAGCTCCCGCAATCATGAGCATTTCCTGGCGAGGGATTCCCGACCACATAGGGTGCGGTGTGGAGTTGCTGAGCCTTCTGGAAAACCGGCGCCCTTTGGTCAAATCACGCGCTACAACGACAATATTCTGGACAAAGCTTTCATTGCCCTATTTCGCCGAAAAATGGAAGCGAACTTAGGTACTTTCATGTCCCGAAGACTTGTAATTCTCATGGCATTTTGCGTCGGTCTCTTTATGTAGTTTCCTCTCATCACAAGGATGCAGACCTTGTTGCTTGAGTGAAATTCACTGATCCAAGACTATCTTTCGCAATCTTGACGCCTTCGATTGTACTCATTTCAAATATCAGTGTAGAAGTCTTCTGTACACAATTTATTCAGGAATGGAATATTCCCGAATGTTGCTATCACTACAGTCTTCGCTCTTTGTGAGATACACCAACTGGGCTTGTCGGCGTATTTGAGGTCAATTTGTTGGATAGCACATGGCGGCGTAGTAGCTGGTGTCCGGTGCTCATGTAGATGTGTGCTTAACAGGTAAGACCTCGAAGATGCAAGGTTACGAGGGATTTGTGGATGTTTCAAAGAAAATAATGCAGGGAAGAACAGCAGTTGAACAGAGAGCAGTTGTCCGTGACGTTCTTCTCTCGCTTCTTCCTCCTGGAGCGCCAGCACAGGTACCTCTAGTCACCATTTATTTCGATAGGACGCACATGTTTGCATCAAAATACTTCACGGATTGTGGGTCAGAAGCAGGGTGCTATGTACAGAAATATATTTTACCCTATTTCTCTGAGCTTCTCAAGCGTATTGCTGCGTTTCTGAGTTATGATGTCATACTCACAGAAAATATGTAAGTCTTGGTATTTTCTGTATTAAAAATTAAAATAACGGAATTTTCTGTGGAGTTTGTGCTCCAAGCTCCTACATATTGATGACGTGCGTCTTCCCAATTTTATTTGTTATACGTCTTCACGCTTCTCTTTCAATGTTCGCAGTTCAGAAAGTTGTTTCCACCCACAAAGTGGTCGGCAGAGTTCAATGCCGCTGTCACAGTGCCCTTCTTCCAATGGCTTGTTGGGCCAGCTGAGGTAAGTCAATAACACAACCTAGCATCTTAGAAGCAAAAATGCAGTGTCACTTGTTCATTAGATTTTTATGTCGCTTATTTCGCGAAGGGGCCTAAAGTGTAACTGCGGTCGTCATTTCTTTCTAGTTAGTACATCTGGACATGACTGAAGAAAAAGAACATGCACGTAGATGTGCATTTCTCATCTGCTGTGATGGGACGGCATTGCAGTTGATGGAGATCGAGGTAAATGGAGTGAAGCAAATGAGTGGCGTAAAAATCACTAAGTGCAGGTACTTGCCATTTTTTTCCACTCTTGTTTTCCCTCTATTCTGCTTATCTTGAATCTGTCAAGTGTTGTAGAGGTGGTACTAATGACACAATAGCTGCGGATGAGAACAGATACCTAGAAAATAGTGGATGCGTCGGGATGTGCGTCAATATGTGCAAAATCCCGACCCAGGATTTCTTCACCAATGAATTCGGTCTTCCACTTACTATGACACCCAGTGAGTGCTTGACTTCACAGCAGGACTTTAAAACGCTGGGTCATTGGTTTTTTAGCTGCCCTATTGTTAGTTCTGTGTTGAGTCTGACTGATCCGTCTCACAAGAATGCTATGTGTACGTTGACGACAATCCCAATTCTTTACTGTGCAGATTTTGAAGATATGAGCTGTGAAATGTTCTATGGACAGAGTCCGCCTCCCATAGAAGAAGACCCTGCGCTTAAGCAACCGTGTTTTTTGAATATGTGTATGTCCTCGCTCTTGTCTACCCTCCGATAAAATATTAATTAGATTCATTTCTGAGCAGCAGCTCCCATCGTCATTTTAGTTTTATATATAGTTTGACTAGCGTTGAAATGTAGAATTTTCTCAGAAAATATTACCTCTTAATGCAAGTTTTGGTACAGTTGTGTATGGATTTAACGAGCTTGTCAGCCTGCACTGGTAGAACTTTTGTTGCTGAAACACATTCGTGATTGGATTGAAATCTCAGGTTCAATTGCTCCACCACAGTCGACTGCATGTCCGAAGCTACAACAAGTCGCACAAGAGATTTCACTCACTGAAGCTTAGAGTTTGTTGAGCAGCTGGGCAACAGAAGTCTTCATCAAGGAATCATGGTAGAGAATATGATCAATTGTGGAGCAATTCACATCTGTATAAGAGGAAACGTCTGCTGCGCTCTTCAGCTAGCTGGTAGCTCCGACATCCTTTGTAGATTAATGTTGATTTTCTGACTAAAAATATACACATACATTTGATCTCAAAAGCAGTGACAAGTTCCACGAATGACGAGCTTTGGAACAAGGCTAGTTACTATTCAAATCTTCTAGCAAATAGAATCCTTATCATGACAACGGCGTCTCTCACACATTTGCATTCGACCACATGAGGCTTTGAGCTCTGGACATCCTCTACATGTACTTCTTAATGCGTACACCTGAAGAGAAAAGACTATTGAGAAAGGCTTCACGATGTATGTTAGTGGGAGGTCGAATCCAATGTATGAAGCTACAAAGTCCCTTGTGTTCACGGCAATGATATCTAACTCATCAAATCGTATATGAAAGACCCAAAAAGGCAGAACATGACGGTAATTATTTATGTACTCACTTCACTAGAGAAATGACTATGGATCCTAAGTTGCCTCTAGAATATCTCTTAAAACTGATTCAAATCACAAACACCAATTAAATAATGAGAATATTTGTACTTCCAGTAATAGATGTGAACAAATACTTGAGGTATGATTGGATTAGATGCCTAACAACAAACTTGTCTTTTGTATTTGCATGGTGTGAGTAATAGCATAACAGAAACTACACCAAGAAGTTGTGGGCTAGTCTCATGAGTTGGAAAACATATGGGAATCATAGTGAGAAAAAGATATGTGATTAGTGGATAGTGAACAGTTGTCTCAAAAAAAAAATATATATATATGAAATTTTATTTGGTGTGCACTTGTACATGTTAGAGAAAGTACAAATGGGAGTAGCAAATAGGAGTGGCAACAATCTTAAAGTAAAAGATTTTACTCTATTTTGTAAAATATCAAGTTCTTTGATAAATTTGAGAAAATCATAAGTCACAATAGATTTTTTTTTAAAATAAGTTAGATATCCTCATCTAATCAAATGAATTCTTAGCAAGAGTATCTTTTCTAATTTTGCTTGTAATTGTGATAGCTTCTTGTACATGTAATTGAAGTTTATAAGTAGGTTATAAGAGTAAAAATAGTTTTTCTAGAGAAATATGTAGTGATAGTATATATTATTAAGAAGAAACTCTTCATAGAAATTTTTTCTTCTTGGCCAAGTCAATTTGAACAATTGATATAAGAACCAATTGCAATAGGCAATAATATAAGCAAGATTTTTTTAATTTAGAAACAAAATCAAAAGTTACCATAAAGAACATATCAATACAATCTCCATTTAGGATCTATTTTGGCATTTGCACACTTTATCCTTGGCACCCTCATTTTGATCCCAAAGCATTGTGTAAACTAAAATTTAAAAGTAATATTTAAACAATGATAATATCAACTTGAATCTTATTAAAGAAACTTCTAGATAAATTTTTTTAAAAAATTATCTTTTAGATGATAGCTTATTTATAAGAGATATTAAAAAAAGATTTAGAAAATAACAAAAAAAATATTAATGCTCTTTCATAGCATTACAACTCTAAAAAAAATTAAAATCATTTGGTACAAAGTATAACAACCTTCCTATTTTATGTCAATTTTATATAGCTAGGGATTAAAGAATTAGATAAAACTTACCACTAAGAGCCACCAAAAGAAGAAAAAAAAAAAAAATCACAAAATCACAAAATCACAAAATCTACAAGCTTAGAGATGCAATAATAATAATAATAATAATAATAACTAGTCACATAAGAGTTGTGCTAATACAAGACAAGAATCACTTCAAATGTATACAACAACACCAACAAGAGACTCAAGAACACAAACACCAAAGATTTAATAATATTGATGTATTGTTGAAATAAGAAATTTTATAATCATATCCAAGAGTTAGAATTGAGAGAGAAAAAAAAAAGAGCATGAATACATGTCAATTGACAATATACATCAACTCATACAAATTCTAGTAAAAATTAAGGGCACAAATATTTGTTAACCAAAATTTCTAGAGAATAGAAGAGCTAACCATGAAAAAGTAACACTTTCTCTTATTCCTCTCAAATTGCATATTCTTTCTCTTTAACATTCAAAAACTCATTCCAACTTGTATCCCTACTATAATTTTGGCCATCCATGAATAATATTATAAATTAATAGCTAATTAAAATAATAATGATAATAATAATTCATGACAACATTGTTATTTATATTGTATATACTTGTTTCCACCCTTCTCCAAGGGAATGAAAATCTAAGAAGCCACTCTTTTCAATTAATCTAAAACATTAGATAAGCCTTGTTTAGTGTCAAAAGACGAACAAACAAACAAACAAACGCATGAAGCTCAGCATTTGGGTCAAGAAACTTGCTCCTAAGACAACAAAGCATGAAGCAAAACAGACAGGATTAGGATTCAGGGTAAAAGGCGAAAGGAGGGGGGGGGGGGGGACAAGATATATGCTGCCGGAGTAATGGATGGGGGAACGAAGGGAACACAGGGGAACATGAAAAGAACGCTCAAGGGGGACATGAGAACATCGTCTCTCTTATCCTCTCGGGACTACGTGTTTTGTTTGGTTTTGGGTTTCGCTCACTTTAGCTTTTGCTTCTTCTTCATCGTCTTCGTCTTCGTCGTGTGGCGTTGTAATCCGAAGACCATCTCCCCGTCTTTGAGTCAATCCCATTCACCCTCGACTTCACGAGCTCCCATTTTCCCTCCTCATCTAATCAAACCCACGGTTTTACAGTTGCGTAGGACTCACCGCGCGACGCAAGAGCAGCGGCAATTCCGTTGCGGGAATCTGTTGCTCTTGCTCGTCATTGGCATTGTGCGGTGGACGTGAGATTTTCTGAGTTTACGTCACGATAGAGGAGGTTCGAAACAGCGTTTGTTTGCAGGGGTGAACTTTGGTTTATTTATTTTTTTAATTTCAAGTTTTTGGGTTGGTTTTTCGAAGTGGGATTGAGATTTTTGGAGGAGTGGGTTGGGAATTTATTGAGTTAGTTGTAATTGATAGCCGACGCTTGCTATCTGCGTGGTGGGAATTATCATGCGTAAGCGAGTGGACTATTGCGACGAGCTTCTGCTCCATTGATAATTTTTTGAAGACCCTGGTTTGCGTTGCTGCCTACCTGCAAGGTCTTTATCCCTTATCTTCTAGTCAATGCTTCGTGTTTCTTATACGAGACTTGCTTTTTGAGAAGAACTGCTCCATTTGGGGCTCCCTCACAGGCCAATTGAGATTCACTATTGGACGAGAGAGCGCTGTTAATCGTGTCAAGATGTGATTTATTCATGGTCGGAAAACTTCCAGTAGGTTTTATCTTCTGAACATGTGAAGGATTCTTGGTGGAATTTCGTATTTTCGAACTCAAACCTCAACGTGTAGGTGAAAACACGAGGGTTGGGTTACAGGGTTTAAGCATGCTCAGGGTTTAATTGCACAGGGCACCGTCTAATGCGCATTTCTTAATCGATGTTTTGTCTTCTGCAGGTTCGTGGTCATGGCTGTCTTACATATGAGTCTGCAAGGGAGGTATGCGCGCCCCCCGCACCTCCGCTTCTGCTTCAGTTCCTGTTCCTCTCTCGCTCTCCCTTCTTTTTTTCTGTTTTTCTTCTGAGGGGCTGTGTGGCCAAGTGTGTCTTATTCTAAAGCCTTTGCCAAATGGAGGAAATTAGTAGGGGTTTAAAGTTGAACCTCAAAGTTCCTTGATTAGTGTTTCACTGAAATCTCATTATTTATTCACTAATCCATTTATTTGCTTTAATGCAGGCTGGATGGATGTCAGCCAGTAGAGATAAGTAAATCCCTAAACAGGAGTTCTCTGAAGCATTCCTCTGTATTGCTTCATATGATTGCCCCACCAAGGCAGTCTTTGCAGGTCATTACGCATGCGGTGGCTGGCATTGTTCCAGAAACGAAGAAGCAGCAGGGTTTGGGAGAGACATCGTCTAGGGTAGCTAGGAAACAATTGAAATGGGAGAAAATGATGAGGGAGATCGAAGTTTCAGGCTCAGCAGTTGGAGTTTTAAGTAGTCGAAAAGAAGATGGAAAGGTCTCAAAGGGTGATGTTCTAGGAACGCTTATTAGATTACGACAGCTCAACAAGTGGACTATGGTTCTAGAGGTGCGGTTTACACTCTTATGTTTGGCAACTGCCGTAGAATCATTTAAGTCTCTGGTTGTAAATTGACTCTCCTGAGTGCCTTGTTCTGTTGCAGTGATCTGGTTGGCCTTGGCACACCAAGGTTGAAGGCTTTAGAATGTGGCGATTCATAACTTTTGCTGCTTGTAACGTGCTGTTGGTTAGAAAATCTCAAAAACTGATGCCATCACCTGGAATATGTATGCCCAGGTTTTGCTTTGGCTGAAGCAGCAGGATTGGTGGAATTTTGGTATTCATGATTTTAATCTGATGATTGCCGCTTATGGAAAGTTGGGCCAACCGGGAATTGCTGAATTAAGTTTCACGGAGATGCGTGAGGTAGGATTGGAACCAAATGTAGCATGCTTTACGTCGCTTCTTGAAGCCCATGCACGGACTGGTAATTTTGTCCGGGCTGAATCAATCTATCAAGAAATGCTGAAAACGGGCCCTGCACCTACAGAGGTCACTTATCAAGTTTACATTAATGCGCTGTGCAAGGTACTTCTCACCTTATATCAAGACAGTGACAGTTTTCATGAAATTAAATTGCAGTTCACACAGCAATGTGCGGTGCGTATCGTACTATTCGTAGCACAAATCTCCGGTGCACTTATGTGCTGTGTATATAGTGAATGATCTTGCTTAACATTCTTACACAACTACTTGCCACATCCTATTCACTGAATTTCTTAAATGCTTGAGGAATGCCAGGCGGAGCGCTTCAACGATGCGGAGAGGATATTCAAATGTTTGGATGAGAGTGCTGAGGCAAAACCAGACGCTCGCTTGTATAATCTTATGTTGCACACTTATGGAAAGGCCGGGAAATTTTCAGAGCAACAGGCTCTTTTTCGACAGATGAAGGGTGCAGGTGTTCCTATGACAGTAGTTACATTCAACAGTTTGATGGCTTTCCAAAAGACTGTTGCAGATGCTGAGGCTTGTTTGCGACATGTATAGTTTACCATATTCTCCATACCTCCCATTTTTATTTTTATTATTTTCGGGCCTTTTTAGCTTGTTTTGATCTCTGTCGGTTGGTCACGTTTGCGTATCTACTCGAACAAATGTTCCATTTCAGGGTTAAGCCAAAGTGAAGTATTTTCATCACAGAGGAATGTAGATCTTCCTGAATGGGAAGTTGATAAAGGGATCATGTAATATCTGACAGGTCGCTTTGGCCCTGCTCTCAGATGCAAGCTGCCAAAATCAAACCAGATGTCATAACGTATACTGGATTGATCAATGCCTATTCCAAGGCACGGCGAGTTGAAGAAGCGCATGTTGTATTTCGTGAAATGGTTGCATCTGGTTTAAGGTAAAGTATTTAGTCGCTATACACCTCGCCGTGTCTGACAGGGATGCTTTGCCATTGCAACCACGTTTGCATTTATTTGACCTCGTTGTCTTTTTGGTTTTGAAAAGTGTACCTACGGTATTGAGCAAGGCCACAGTTGTGAAATTAGGTTAGATATGAATCTGTATGGTTTTGTTCGGCCGATGATAGCTCAAATTCCAACTGTTTACACCTGTTCTGTGCAGACCCTCAAGAATAGCATACAATACTCTCTTAGATGCATACGCAAAATGCAAAGAAGTTGAAGGAGCAGAGAGCCTTTTTAAGAGTATGGGACAAGATAGGTACTAAGCTTCTCGGTCACTGCCTCTTTTTTATGCAAAACATCCCCAGACTAGACAATGGTTCAACTTGAAGTGCATCTATTGTAAGATTTCATCTTCTTGTCAGGCTCATCATGTTGAAAGTTCTCATAGTGCCAACACCATGCTGTTACGCAGGTGCCGCCCCGATATACGTTCGTATACAACATTGTTGGCTGCTTATGCCAACACTGGAAACATGAAAAAAGCAGAGCGATTGCTGAAAAGGATGAAACAGGCTGGTTTAGAACCCAATGTAGTAACGTATGGAACGCTTATGCAAGGCTACACAAGTGTGCATGATATCAATGCAATGCTCCAAACCTTCGAGGATCTACAGAAGGCAGGCATTAAGCCGAATTCAACAATCTTCACCTTGTTGGTACGGACATTCGGCCAGCAGGAAGACTTCGAGAGTGCACTGTCCTGGTTTAAGAAAATGCTGGATTCTGGCTGCCCAGCTGATCAAAGGTCAAGAGCTGCCCTTATGGATGCTTGTCAAACTAGTGAACAGAAACAGGAAGTACTAGAATACTTCGGCAGTTTGCCTTAAGTTGAATTTGGCTATCTTGCAAATTATTATACACATCACTTTAGCTGTTAGAGTCTCAGTTTTTAGAGGACTCAGCTATATATTATTCACCGCAGATACCCACCTGGTGATAGCTTATGAGATTGACTTACCAAATGATTCGAAACATTTCTAATCTGCAAGGTGAACCACGGCTTTAGTAGGTCAGATTAACGAGCTTTAGTGTCAACTGAATATATATTATTGGATTTTGATGGTGCAAATATGGTATTGTCAAGACCTAATTGGTTTTGAGATATTTCAGGAAATAAAAGCTGTGCTTGATGTCATTATGCAAATGAATGTCACAATGGGTAGGCTAAAATCGAGGTCAGTAGGTTTGATTTCACTTCACTGAAGAATTGTGGATGGGTTTATTTAAGTCTAATCCTCAAAAAACAGCATGAAATGTTTTATTGTTGTATATATTTACAGTGATTTAGAGTAAAACCAAATAACGATATAGTGCTAATGAGATTCTATAAATGCAAGTTAATTTTGCTTAAGATAAGAGATATTTGTTGGAAGTCAATATAATTAACTGGATCTGAAGATTTACACGTTAGAATTGAAAGAATTAAAAAAATAGTCAAAAAAAACATGACCTAAATTAATAGAAACAAAACCTAGTTTCAAAACACATGTTTCTTTTTTTATATAAAAATAATGCTTTAAAAAATAATAATAATGATGATGATAGTAATAAATTACCTTTTCAATCTTACCCAACAATGTTAAGTGATCTCTATGGTTAAATAACAATGATGGGATTTAAGTATAAAGCTTATATTCATTTAAAGTATTTGTAGTAATTAAATTTTAAGTCTTATTATAATAAAATAAATAAATAAATAAATAAATCACTTAATGTTTATAGAAAATAGGAAGAACAATGGGTTTTAATATTTATTCATTAAGATTCATAAACAAATCACAATATCCTTCTCAAAACAACCTTTGATGTAATTTTTTGAGAAGTGTAATTTTCACATGCATGTTAAATATAGTAACTATATCAATTAACTAATCAACCCTATAATTTATATATATATATATATATATGTATATATATATATATATAGATAATGCAAATTAACAGATAACGACAAACTTTAAATACATATGAGAAATACAGGTTTTTAATTGTTAACCCTAACCTAAACCTAATTTATTGAACTGTGTCGTCTTCCCAAGGATTGTTGCAAAGGAATAATGCCCCTGGCCATGGAACATTGATGTTTTTTTTACATGTGGAGGAATCGTTGTAATGGTATTGAACAAGTGTAATGAGCACTGGAATTCCTGGTTAGGGTTTGCGTTGGGTGGGTGGAAGGAGGCCTGCGCAGGCGAGTTCTGCGAAGTAAGCAGCGTCACCGCCTGGCTAGCCTATCGCCCCCTAAAAATTAGAGTCGCACTCTAGGAGTGCTGCGAATGGCATCGACCACTCGCATTGTTTTCCTTACTCATTAGTTTAAGGCAAGCGGCAGTGTCGAACTTCGTCGTTCTTATACTTTCTGTGTGATGCAACCTTCTCAAACGCTATGGTTTAACAAATCATTTCGAAGACTTTGAGCTTCTAGAATGGAAGTTTCGACGTTACGTCGATTGTGAATCCAGCGAGGCAGCTTCGACGCTTTCGCGACGGATTCGGCGGACGTGTGTGCACACGGTTCCGTCTTGGAAACCCAATTTTTCGATCTATGTATAGCAGCATCCACATCGAGGTGAGTATTCAGGAAACAAATCGTGGAAGGGGAAGTGCTTTGCATCTACCAATGGGCATCGTTGTGATTCGATGCTACTCTGAGATTGTGAAAGATGTGAAGATTATCACCACAGGGCACAAGTTTAACGCAAATTCTTTAAGTTCGAAAATGTCCAACACGTTGGTCAACCAGGGACTCTACTGCGGAAGATTTTTTAAGCTTGGTGTAACCCAAGGTTTATCGTTGCAATTTGGCAAGTCTGAGTGTGGATCCGACTCGCTTCAACTAAAGAAATTCCTTGAAGATTACTCAGAACCCAAATTGCTGTGGCGCAACTGGGAAAGGACTGCCCTGAGAGGCAACGACGCAGAGAAACATGGAAAGCTCAAGCTTAATTAAAGGATAAACACGCAACATTCAAATTGTTCATTTCTTCAAGAATTGGTATACACAACTGCCGAGACGGTATCATTTTGGCCGTTCTCCATCCTTAAAGCTAAAGAAAATGCTAGATAGAAGCTGCCGTCTAGCTGTACTCTTGGAAGTTGGTATGGCCAGTGGCTTTTGCATGCTCCACTGCTTCCTGCATAACCCAATCAAATTCAGGTATTCCGTCATATTCAAGCAAAGTGTTCATCGTGGTGGCGTGAAACGAACCAAACTGTGTCTACATATAACTATTATAAGCACAATAGTTTATTTGAACTTACCGCTTGACCAACCGCTCCTTTTTGACACACGCCACACCGTAAAGTAAAGTTCCCTGTATCAGTAAACTTGCGTGCCCTGAACGTCATAAGGAGAGCAATAAAAATTCATATTATTGTAACCCTGGTGAAGATAGGACGCTCTGTATTTACAAAGTACTACGGAACAAAACAACCAGAAATATGAAATCATTACTTTTTCTACAAATCATCCATTCCCTTCATGTTTTGGTGCCAACGAGATCACTGATGTTAGCTTTTGAGAAACAGACTGAAGTTCCTAATCAGGTTATTATACGCAATTACTAAGAGATACAATCAGGCACAATTTCCAAATGCTGTCTGTGAAGAGACGTACTGCCAATATAACGTGGCATACACATGATAAGAACCATACCTATGAGCTTCTTCTACCACCCTTTCAGCCAAACGCGAAGCACTGCCAATATTGCCATTCTTATCTACCGAAAAGATAGTCTGATCAACTTCCTCAGGTGCACCTGGAAACGGTGCCAACTACATCCAACAACCGCCACCATCAACATAATATCAACAAGAAAGTGTAAATCTTACATAGTATTTCACAGTAATTCAGAGGAGAGAAAAACTAACAAAAACAAAAACAAAAAAAGGAACGGCATTCTGTAGTTTAATTAAATGAAACACTTCAAGTGGGCTTGGTGAACAAGCCTCATGCTAAGAAATCTTACACCTAGAGCATCATAGTGCAAACCATCATATAGCAGCATCACCCGTTCGATATAGCCTTTTCCCTGATCCACACAACTAAAAACGCTTTATACTAAATCCTTTGATGAATCATAACATTAAGAAATCAGACAGCGATGAAGAAATTTCTGCCTCTAGCGTGAAAAAATATAACCCAACTAGCGACCTCTATTGGTAATTAAATACTAACAATATCAATAAAGCACTATACATGAACAGTCTAAGCCACCATATCCGTCACATACACCTCTTACCTGGCCGTACAAATCACACCGTTTGGTTTGGATGTCATAAGCTGCGATTTCACGACCATAATGATCACTGAGAATCGCAAGCTCTATTGCACCTGGAAAAAGCTCACACCGCTATGAGATTCAATATGACTCCCTAATGATTTAGTAAGGAGGCTAACTAACAGCAGACAATTATCGTGGTCAAATGATTCACAATGCTCAGGATACAACAGATGTAATATCACTACCGACAACAAAAGTGAATTGTTGCCTTCATTTGTGGGCAGGGTTGTGTTTTCAAGTAAAACGTTTCCTGACAATTTTAACGAACAGCCCTATGCATGTGCTCAACTGCATCACCTACAAGTTTAGAAAATTCAAAAATTACCTCCCCACTTGTCTGGGTTAGAGATCCACTCAACATACTCTTGGTTGGGTTTGCCTAGAATCGCTTCAGAATACGTTGTCGGATCGCTCAACACAGTGGCTGCAATAACCTTCCACGACAATCCCAGCCATGCAAAGAAACGTCACATTCCTCCCAGAGTCAAAATTGCCAAACAGCCATTCCAATCCCTGTATCTGATGCTTAATGAATTTGCGTCTATTATGCCTGCAGACAAGTTTTCTTACTTCCTGTCTCCCTTGTAAAACCTTGAAAATTTTCGCTTCCGTAAGCAACTGCCACAGATGGCGACTTCAATGTTATGCTAGCATAACGTCTTGTGTTAACCTAATTTTTCTTGAGGACTTGGACCAATTCTTACCTGCCGCAGCTCCTTTGCTTTGTGTTTGTCCTTGTCCATGACGTACCTGCCATCACAACACAACTTATCCTTCTCAACCTTGGAAACCCCATGGATATTCTAAACTTCGAGTATATCCAGGACGATGCCATGCACAGATTCAGTAACGCGACATAAATCCACACATTCAAATGCAATTAGCTATTAAACTCGCCCGTTTAGAGCATGATTCTTTGCTCGGACCTACAAGTCAATCCAAAAAATACATGCCAACTGGGAGGAAAGTCTCAACCTCGACCGTTAGTAAGTTAGCCAGCAAAATGTCCGTATTCGGGACGTAGACCTGAAGATAGAATGAGAAGTACTGACAGGGCACCTCCTCATGTACATGAAAGGAAAGAATTGGACTCACCCAACAGCATTGAATAGGCAGCTGTTGTCGGATGGGATAACTCTTCGCACAACGACGCTCTCGTCCGCCATGGCGAGAATCTCTGAAGAACCAAACTGTACAAGTTCAGAAATGACCAATTTAGCATGAAAAGATTTAAGGAAATGAGCAACGGAGATAAGCAATTGTAGACGAAGCTTTCAGAGACGGAGAGGCAAAATAGACATTCTCAGACATGCCTTTCAAAATTCGCCTGAACGTTAATTTCATCTCCAAACTTCCTTTCACCGAGATACGGAGTTGAATTGAGGAATTCGTTCTCAGAAGTTTATAAGATTGATTCTCTGTCATTCTTAACCATCACTTACTATGTCAAAGAACGCTATGCTCCTAATTTTCTAATGCGGTTGTACTACCCTAATAAACTTGTTGACAAACGATGAAACCACAGAACTTCTTACCGTGTTGAGAATAGTTTCGCATGCGTACTCTACTACCACAGCACAATCTACGCTGCTTCAAGCATCATCAAAATGGGCGCGATATTCAGCAAACACAGCTTCAAACGAGTTTATGTAAAGAAAAAATTGCGGAGGACTCCAGCAATCCAAGCTTAGAAGCTCTTGACTGCTGCAATTTCAATATCTCATACCTTTCACAAACCTTAAAGCCATAGGGCGCTAGAGCGACGCGACATGGGTTCCAGCACTATTGAAACGTTACAATTGTTCTGACAGGGTAGGTTACAAACAAACATATGCACATAACTTGTCCACAGAGGGTTACGTAAATTGCGCAACACTTCACCAAAAAATTCAGATACGTATCCCAAAGATTGGCAACTCGTTTCACAGGTAATACGACCCTAAAATGACTTCTCAGATTTTTTTAAACGCATATTCAAGTCCTAACTCCTGCATTGTCTGACTTCGACACACTCGCGCTGTCCTAACATCAGCCAAAATCAAGCTCAAACACGTCCCACGCCTCATCAGCAACCTCCAATACGAAACTCAAACCCAACTTCGAAAGCAGGAAACCCAAATTCAGAAATTTCTTCAAAGTCACATGAGCTTCTGCGATTGACTTCCCACCCCGCGCTCCACACACCACACCCCAAATTGAACCCAAACTCTAAATCAAGCTCCCCCGCTAATCACATAACTTAATCACACTCACACCCAACTTATACTGCAACTTCCGTTCCAGTCACCCGGAAACCCACTCAGAAAACCTGACAAACTCACTCTCAATTGCGAGATTAGGACTATAAAAAAAACACTTGTGTAAAAAACAAACACTGGCGATCGACGACACACTAACTCATGCACCGCAATCGGATGCCAAGCTTCGAGCTAAGAAGCAGTACCGTTATCCACAAATGTCAGTAACGACGGTTCGTGAGTGAGGAAGCTCACCGGTCTGGTGACGAGAAACGGACTTCCGACCAAATTCCTCCACAAAGTTGTCGTGAATCGACAGCGATGACGTTCCAAAAGAGCAGCCAGCTCCGTGGGTTTGAAAAACGGCTCCCTCCCTATCACTCTCCTCTCTCTCCCGGTCCCGGTCTCATCAACTCCCTCGCCAATTTCGGCAGAAGCATTTCTCAGCAAAACTCAGTGCTACCAATTTTTATTCTGTCGGGGATCCTCCCGTACTCAGGGCGCCCTAGCCCACCATATCTCCATCCATGGTGGGTTTCGTTTTCCTTAGAATTTCACATCGTGGTCCGAACTCGGGTCTCCGCGACACCCGCCATTTCTGGAAGTCCCCACCAGGATTAAAGTAATTATGAAAATCACCTAAGATCTACATCTCCGTGTTACTTCCCGTTGCAAGTATGGAACTGAGATCTGTTTGCGTTGTTTGTTGTGAAGAACATGACTGTGGTTTGGCCTATTCTGCTAATAGCAAGAAGGGGTAAGGAGGCCTAC
Source organism: Physcomitrium patens (assembly GCF_059467195.1). NCBI lineage: Eukaryota > Viridiplantae > Streptophyta > Bryopsida > Funariales > Funariaceae > Physcomitrium > Physcomitrium patens. The sequence goes on from NC_143435.1 coordinate 8,713,585, forward strand.
ATAGGAGTGTGATGTCCAATGCCCTCTTTGTTGCTTCCTTTTAACTTGGAGGAGTTCCTATTGTGTGTAAGGCATTGTATCCATCCTACTACGCATCTCTTGTTATGTAATTTCAACAATTCTAGTGGTTTGAGGCAAGTATATTAGGGAAGGGGGTTTGATAATTTATCTTAGTGTTGTCACTTCAATAAGGGCATCAATTTCACATTAGAGGTCGTCGCATAACAATTGTGCCAAACGTGGACTAAAACGTTCAATGACTATATCAATGGGCAAACAAATTCGTCTAGTGCCTACTTTGGTGTAGAGATAGAGGAGTCATGCTTCAAAGAAATTGGCCAATTGTAAAAGGTGTACTTGTTGTTGCCATATTTTGATCAATGAGTCGTTGACAAGATTTAGTTAATGCATCAAAGCAATTTTTTGAGGGATCCACAAGTGCCAAATTTTTTGGAATTTTTTTTGGCAATGCATATTGTTATAACTTCTTGATTTAAGATATTGCAACACTTTCATTTCTCCTAATTATTTGGCCAAACTAATTTAGTTGTTTAGCTTCATTGTATAGGAGTAGAAGTTGTCTCTCTTTATGCTATCAATATATTTCTATTCTTAGTCAATAGGATTCTATGATAAGTATGAGTTATTAAATTGATTCATGAGTTATTTTAGAATAAAAAGATATATTTAGAGTGCTTAGAACCACAATATATAATGAATAGTATAGAAAACTTTAGACAAATAGAAAATTAGAATATCAGTTGTAGAATTGGAGTCTTAATAAGTCTTGGAGGCAATTATTTTAATTAGTTTAGTATTTTTTATTTATTATTGAATATTGAGGATTATTTACTGAAGTAAATATTTAAATTGGCCTTCAATCTATACATATTACTTATAAAAAAACTATAAATGTTAGTTAGTAGTTAGAAGAAGCATAAAAAAAGAACTTCATGTCTTTTTAGTTATTTATATATAAAGCAAGATTTATAGTAGATTAAATTTGATTTTATTACTATAAAAAATTATTAAGGTAGGAAAGTATAGCTTCAAATTAATTCTAATATTATAAAAATATTATAGAATTTATTTAGAATTTATTTAGAATTCTTTAGGAATTCTTAGAGTAATTTCCAAGACTTTGATAAAAATGAATTTTTACCACTTCGGAAGCCATAATGAAGAAATGGAGTAAGATTTGAAGGCCACATAAGGTTCCAAGGCTAATTGGGTATTTTTAAACACCATGGTAAAATAAAAAAAAATGCACAATTATTGGTTTTACTAATAGAAAATAGGAGGATCAACAACTAGTGTAATCCTTATAAGAAGGAAAGTGCACAAGTCCCACATGGATTGTAGCACCTTGAAGATAGTTGGGAGGATAAGACTAAAGCCTTGGGATCAACAACTAGTGTAATCCTTATAAGAAGGAAAGTGCACAAGTCCCACATGGATTGTAGCACCTTGAAGATAGTTGGGAGGATAAGACTAAAGCCTTGTGGCCTCTATTAGAGACCCATATATACTACTTGTGAGCCTTAGTGAGGCTCAAACTCTTGATCTCTTAAGCAAGTTATTCTTGAAGAAAAAATTATTTACTTAATTTTTTATTTATTTACTTGTTATTTTTAAACCTTTATAACTTATTTATAATAACTAAAATTTATATATTTTTTATATTTTTGAAAAGATAAAAAATTACCTATCTAAAAATATATTTTTTAATTTTATTTTTTATTTTTTATTGGATGATTACTCAGTGAATAAATTGTGATTAGATTTGTAGTGTATGATTGCTTGATTGCACTTGTTTCACTTGTTTTTGTGTTTTGTATTTTTTGTTCTTGTTCTTGCTATTTTTACTTCACACCGCCAATTACAACCAACTCTTAATTAAAGCCACCTTGTAATTGGGTTGAAGAGTGAATTTTACACTCATAATAAGTGTAGTATTAGAACTATGCTAATGAGTCAAATCATGTTGTGTGGTTGTAGCAAGTAAGTGGGATTGTAAGATATAATTATGACTTTCACTAAGAGGGTGAGGATAATTTAGACTTATTTTTAAAAAAATAGTAGGATTGTTGTGGCTCTACCTAAGATATAACTAAGATCTTTTATGTTAGATGACTTAGTATCAATGTGCTTGCCATCTTCTTTTATGACCTTGTTGGATATAATAGAATATGTAAATAGATCCTACAATTTTATGTATAATTTACTCTCTTAGTTTAGAGATAAAGATATTAGTTGCTATCTATAGAATATAGCTAAACACTTTTACATTCTACATTTAAGTAATTTTTGAATTAGCTTTGTGTAATAGGTAGTTGCAGTGTAATTAATCTTGATTATTAAAATGTCAAAGGTCTTTGATTTAGAAGACTTTATATCTTTCCATAGTTTTGTATTGTGATATCTATTGAGTATTAAGTGCTTGGTCAAATTGATTTTTAATCAATGAATTATCAAAGGTTATGTCTCGTTATTTTCTTATAATATTTATATTGAATGTGTCATGGTCTAATCCTCATATATATCTATGCATTGAAGATATGTTTTTACAAAGATGAGTTTTGTTTAGAAAGTTGACTAGCTTCTATAATCTAGTGGATATGAGCATTCCATTTGTATGCACTTGTCATCTCAGTTTGAATAATGTTGTGTCAAATGAATGTTTTCTAAGGTTTATAGTTGAATTGTAATAATTAATATATAATTTTGGAGAGGAAGGTCATTATTTGTATTATTAGGTCTAGATTTTAAGTTGATATATATATATATATATATATATATATATATATATAATTGATTGAATTGTAGTAGATCAAGCTATGTTGACTTTAATATTACTTCTAGTCTTTGTTTTTTATATATAATTTTAGATAACAACATGGATTTATTTGAAGGTGGCTCTAACAATATATATACATGAATATATATATATATATATATATATATATATATATCAAAGGATAGCAAGAAGTATCTAATTAGCAAATAAGATTTGGCTTGCTAAAGATATAAAATATGCTCATTATATATTGAGTGTTTTTGTTAGCATAACTAAAATTTTGTTGTCAAGTTCTTCTATGACAATACAAGAGTTAACAGAGAAGTTTACTTCTCTATCTATTATTTGAAGAAATGCGAACTAATATTGAATGAAATAAAAGATGAAACTCCATCTTTTCTCTCCAAGCTCCAAGTTTGCAATCCATTGGATAGACACCCTAGATTGACTAACATGATGAGGTATTATCTCTAAAGAAATTCTCTTCTATTAGATGGCCTCTATTTTACTACAAGCTTTTTCATGCCTTGTACAAAATGCCAAAATTCCACCTTCACGGATCTTCTCGTAATCTACAATAAACATTAAAAAAAATACATATTTATTATATTGTAGCTATTTATAAAAAAAATACTTAAAGCTGATTATTTACTATTCACTTCTAAAAGAAATTATAATAGACACTATACTACAAATTACAAGTAGAATATATCACATGCATGATATCAAGATAGCACATTGTAACTTAAAGTTTAATTATATTATTGTAGATCCAATAGATGTTTTAAAAGTAGTTGATAAGGCATATACACATATAAAATTGCATGATTTTGGTATTTCAAAGGTTGAAGTGAAGAACAATTTAGAAGTATTAAAAAAATGAAGAATTTTTGGTACTATTTGATATATGATGTCTGAGATTATAAAAAAGAATGGAGATGAAAAATCTTTGCTAGATATAGATGATATGAAAGCAAATGTATTTAATTTTGTTATAATACGTAATATGATTATTTTAGAAAAAAAATCTTTTGATGGTAAATATATTATTTTTAGTACTTATTAATTAAATATAAAAAATAATAAAAGATTTAATTTATTAAGTACTTTTTAAAAAAAATTAAAATTATTAATAAATAATTATTGATCTTTGGATCTATTATAAATGCTTATACTTCTTAAAATTTATACAAAATTAAAATTATTAAAGAAAAAAATGATCCAATGATCTTTGGAAGATAAAGATCTTAAATATAAGGAAAATACATCATAGATTATCATTATTTTGGATTCAAAGTAATGATGGATAAGCCTCATAGAAAATTTATTGATTGGTATATGATAATTTTTTGCCATTTTTTATTTTAGGCTTATAGTTCTTGTGCCAAACTAGAAAATTTGATTTTATAATTCCATTAAAAGTTGGCCAAATTTTTTTTTCATCAAATCAAATTTTTAAAAAGATATATGCTCTTGAAAAATTATTTTACAATTGTAGTAGCTATTATGTGGTATAAAATGTGATTTGAATTTTGATATATATAAAGATATTATAATTTATATAAATTAATGTAATACTTAAATTTAAGAGCTTATTAATTATAAGAATTTAATATAAAAATTATAGAAATTTAAAATTAAATAGTATAGAAAAAAATTAATTGAATTAAAAAGTAAATTATAAAATGCTAGTAGTTTGAAAATCATTAGAATGGATAGAATTAATAAGTCAACATTGCCTAGAATTCTTATTGAAGATCAATAAGATCTTGCATAGTTGGTACTACAGAGAGTTAAACTATAGTAAGTTGCTAATAGTCAAAAAATATTACCATGGTAGCAGCTAGAATTTTAGGTAGCGGCTAGGTTAAGAGGAATTTAGGATTTAATTGAATGTAGGAAAGAAAGATGAAAACAATTATAGATAAACTTTATCTACAATTGATGTAAATTTTAGGTATAAGTAAAAAGTGTAGGAAGTGAGAATCATCTTATTCTACACTTCACTTTATATGCAACCTTGCTGATTGTAAGTATTGTGGCTTCTAACTTCTCTTTCTTTAATAGGTTATGGATCCACTCACATTTCTTTGTGATTTTCTTTGAAATTATATGAAGTCTTTGTTGTAATGTAGAGTAGATCATATTATTTTTGCTGATGTTAGGATTTTGAAATTCCTAACTTTTAGATTCAGATCTAGATCTAAATCTTTATTTATTCTTACTTGTTATTAAGTGCCTCTTGGATTTAGGATTTGATTTGTACCTTACAATGATTTTATAAAATACTAGTGTTTTTTTTTTCTTATTGATTAAGATCCTTGATAGAATAACTTTATAGTTTCATGTGTTAAAAGAGCTTAAAGTACTTAAAAGACCTCTTACAGTACTTAGAAGTGATTTGTGAGCATAAAAGTGATAGAAGAGTAACAAATCTGATCTGAGACATTTATATTGATCATTGAATTTACGAAAGATTTTAGAAATGAAGTTGAGAGTGTTTTAAGAGTAAAAATACTAGTTTATTCATAAAAAAGATATTTTGAGATTTTACGGCAGCAACACCTTCTTGCTAATTTTGAGAGCTTTTGGACTATTTCTCTTGATCTTTTTTGGTACATTTCTTCTTTAAACATGGCTTCAAGTGATGGTGAAGGCTTGAAAGCAATTGAAAAGTTTAGAGGTAAAAATTTCTACCATTAGAAGATCAAAATGGAGTTGTTATTGGCTTCTTTAGACCTATAGAATATTGTAGATGAAAGTGAAGAGCCTCCAAGCATGCATGCTAATACAAAGGAGAAGAAGGACTACAAATGTCATAAAAAGAAGGCCTTTGGATTGATTGCATGCAATGTTGATGAAGCCAACTTCTCCCACATTATCTCTTGCAAAGGACCAGCAGAAGTATGGAAGACTCTTTGCAACATCCACAAAAATAAGAATTTATCCAACATCATCTATACAAGGATGAAGTTCTTTACATGTATGATGGAAGAAAGTGAAGACTTCATAGCACACATCAACAAGGTGAAGGTACTTGTAAATTAACTTACAAATATTGACAAATCATTAAAAAAAGCATATATTGTCATGGCTCTACTCATGAGCTTGCTGGAATCCTATAACTACTTCATTGTAGCTTTAGAATCCATCAAGATGAAAGAACTTACAATGGACTATGTGATAATAATACTTAGCAATGAAGTAACCAAAAAGAAAGAAAAAGAGTCTCAAAGTGAAGATTCAACATTCTACTTATGATAAGGCAAGGGCAACTATTCAAACCAATGAGGTAATATTAGAACTTGCTTCATTTGTAGCAAAATAAGATATTTTGTTCAAAATTTCTACAAAGGAAAAAAGATAAAAAAAAAGAATGTAAATGATGTACAAAATAGGGTTAGAGGATAAGATTATGCATTCACAACAACAAACGGTCTCTATGGCTATCATATCAAGATAGATTGTAGATTTAGATTGTTCCAAATATATGACATCTTATAAGTATTTATTTGACACTTATGAAGTTATTTCAACACCAAATGTGATTTTGGCGGATAGTGGCATATATGAAGTCATTGGAATTGATTCTATTATAGTAGAGGTGGTTGTGAATGGAGAAACTAATAGGATCAAATTCAAAAAAATCTTCTATGTGCCCAAGATGAAGCAAAATCTACTTTTGATGAGTAAACTTGTAATAGAATGTTTTATGATTCAATTCAATAAGAATAGATGTTTTATAAAAACATTGTATAGAAACATAGTTGCCAAAGGCTCTAGAGAGGAGAATTTGTATTATCTCAAATATAAAAAGGTCAACAGAGTGGAAGTAGCTACATTTACTAAACTTACATCAAATCAAGATAAGTTGAATATATAGCATTATTGCCTAAGCTATTTGAACGTGAAGAGTATGGCAAAACTTAACTCTATCGTAAGTTGCTTAAATTTTAGCAAAACAAGCCAAAATATAATACAACTTGCATGTGAAAGTGTTACAGATATATACCTATTGTAATTGTTATATAAATAATATAAATATGTAGAATTAGATAAAATAGATCAATTTTATAATATCTTCTAGAAGAACTTCTTAGAAACTTCTTAAATGTTGTTTTGACTTTACATATGTTTGTAGTTTATTGGTAGATTAGAAACTTAGTCAACAAGCTATCCATGTATTAAATATATTGGTAGCTTATGAAACAAGTTAATTATGTGTTGCTCATATAAAAAACTTGCCTTGCAAGTTAAGATATGTATCATGCAAAGTCAACATGTTTTTGGAGGTCCTACAGAACGTCATTACATAGATCCTATATAGATAGTATATATAGAGGCAAAAGTGAAGCCTTCTTCACTCTTGTCAACTCCTTTCTTATTTCTACTCTAGTTTCAAGAGTCTCTAGTTTCCTTGTCTTTTTGCAATAGCCATTCTAGTTTTTTTTTTTAATATACATACTTTTTTATTTCTATTTTTTTGAAAGAGTTTTACTTATTTATTTACTTTTATCAAGTTTTTATCTTTGGCACATTGATAAGAGTGTACTTGTAATATTAGGATTTTATCTTCTCTTGATTAAGAGCAGATTATCCCTTTCTTTTAATAAGACATAAGCATATTAGAAGTTGTGGATTATCTTCTTCTACATTAATATTGTTCTTAGTATTTTTTTTGTTCTCAAGTCCTTTCTTTTGTTTATCTTGAGAGATATTAGACATTTTATTTTTAAATGTTATGATAGCAAAGCTTGTTAAAAAGAAAAGTGCAATGGCACAAATGTAAGAGTAATTAAAGGAGTTGATGCTTGTGATACATCAACTCAAATTATTGCCACCAGGCGGAATAAAAATGGTAGGAAGTAAAGATATAGACATGATTAGAGCCTCTTTAACATCTATACCAAATCACATCCCTTCTTCTATAGTAGAATATCCTTATAATATTAAAAAATCTAAATTTATCTTATCTAAAAATTTTGATGGTACAAGTTCTAAGTTTCAAGGATTTATCAATCAAATACAACTTGTGATTGAACTTCAATCTCAAAACTATCCAACACTAGGATCACAAGTTAGATTCATTGGTACACTTCTTTCAAGTTTGATACTATCATGGTTTTCATCTTTTCTTGAATGACGAGATCCAATATTGAATAATCTAGAGGCTTTTTTGGCAAAGTTTTGATTTATGTATGGAAAATATGATGCAATTTGTGTTACAACTAATAAGATTTGTATCTTGTGATAAGGCAATCGATAAGTGACATCATATATTTATTAATTTTGATAATTAACAATTGATTTTAAGTAGGATGATGCTACTTTTATCAGCTAATTTATCTATGGATTACAATATGAGGTAAAAAATTAATGCTCAACTTACGTGATTTTTAGACATTGAGTCAAGCAATTGACTTTACTATGAAGTTTGATAATTCGATTTTTGAGTTTCAATTTGAGAATTGTACAAGAAAAGCTCTATATTATTATAATTCAATGACAACACCAATGATCTTTCAATCTAAACATTTGAAAGTAGAAGACATGCAAATTGATGTGGTGCATTTTAAACCTCTTGTTGAACAAAAAAAGACTCATTGTCATAAAAAATGATTGTATTTATATTGTGGAGAAGCTAACCACACTTCTCAACATTGTCCAAAGAAACAACACAACTACAAAAATGAGGAGTACAATTGTTAAAGATGAAAAAATGTTAGAAAATAAATTAGTCCAGCTACAATAGGGACAAAGTGGCTAGAATCTATTATAAATGAAGGTCCTATCTTCTTCTTAGAATCCTCTCCTTTCTTTACAATAGATATGTATTTAAGACCGAATAATCACAAAGCCTCTACCTTGATAGATTTAGGAGCCTGTGAGCTTTCAATTATACTCTAAAATTTAAATTTTTGTTATTTTTTTATTTTATGATAATTAAACATGTTAGATTAGGATTTATATAAGTGGAATTTAGTTTTATAGAATTTTTAGGATTATAATCCTTAATAGTATAAATTATAGCTTAATTCCTTGAATTATATTAATTAAGACTAAAATGATAAGAGTTAGAAAATTAAAATAACAACATAATTAGTTTAATAATTTAGAGGTTGTTAGTCATTACTATAAGGGTTGAATAAAATCCTATGAGTACATCTATAATCATTCACATGATTTAGGAGTTGGAATTATAATTCTCTAAAAGATTTAGGGAAGTTAGAAATAATAATTTTGGATTTTCCTACAAATTTGATAAATTCAAACAGCATAGTGGTTCTTCTATTTAATGGGAGTCTTTTTAATGCAATGGTCGTACCAGATTTACCTTGTGGAGTGAAGAAAATAAGATCAGCAACCTCTCCTTCAAAATACAAGAGAAGCAATGAAATTCTCATTTTGAAGAATTTCACAAAAATTGCCAAGATCTTTGTAAGTAAAAACTTCCATGAAAATTATAATTGAGCATGGATTGAGGCATGTGAGTAGTCGATATTAGCTTAAAAAGGTGTTTTGAATACAATAGTGAAGTTAGATTTATAAAAAAAAAAATACTTTTTTGACCACTTATAAGAGCCATTAGCTTTGGTAACGAGATTGGATGAATGAATGCCATAGATCTAGATTAGGAATCTTAAAAATCAAGGGTGAAGATGTAGCCACCCTTCTACAAGCCTCCACTCAATTGTATAAGAGAGGCTTGGTTTTCCAAGCCCTCTCTCTCTCTTCTTTTGGGTGAAGGGCGGAGCCATGCCAAAATTTGGTTGAAATCATAATCTTAATTTTATTTAGATTTTAATTATCATTTTGAACCTTGTGATTATGTATGTATGGATTTTGCATTGTGAAGGATGGTCATTAAGTTTTAAAATATATTTCATTGAGGTAGATATCTCCTCGGCCTTTCAAATACTCCAAGGGTTTCAAGGGCCTTGGATTTTCTTCAATCATTCACTATTTATTTTTTTTTTTGAATGTGAGATTCTGAATAGTTGTAGCTTTTGTTGTTAGCTTATGATAAGATAAGACTCGCTTGATTTGGACTAAGAAGGAATTTTTGGTAAATTTTTGAGTTTGAGGGAGTTGACTGCCCTTGCAGATTGAATCAATCGAGTTTGGAAAGGCATTTCTCAGTACCTGATGATTGGCTTTATTTGAAATTTTGGGAGCATGAAGATTTATAAGCTAAGCTTTGAAAGGCACAAGCTTTCACCTCTTTTATTTTATTTTTACTATTATCTTCACAATGACTTGTAATCTCTACATTTCACCTTTTTGGCTAATAAATTTTAAGTTTAACTTTTAATTTTAACTTTTAAATTGAACTTTTAATTTTAAATTTTTACTTAATCTTTAATCTTAACTTTTAATTTAACTTTTTTTAACTTAAACTTTTAATTTTAACTTTTAACTTAATCTTTTAATCTTAATTTTTAACTTTAACTTTTTAAACTTAACTTTTAACTTAATTTTTAATTCAAACTTAAGTTTTTATTCTTATGATCAATTAATAGTAATAACTTAGTTAATTAATTTTACTATATTTGTATAATAAACTTCATTTGACATGTTAATTTAATGTTAGTAACCATTGCTTGGATGGCCTAAAACTAATTGAATTTTTAATATAAAGATTTAAATTAATCTAACAATTACACAATCGGAAGTTCTCCAATTCCACCTCTTGGACTTGTTGTGTGGCATAGGTTTCATCAAGTGGTGAAATTTGGCTTCACAGAGCCTCAGCTTGTTTTTTAGATGAAGAGTTTATTAAAAGCCATAGAATATTGTTAGTACAAAAAACTAAATCCATACATGTACAAGTCATAGAAGGCTATTTGTTATCTTTTGGAGATATTATTCATAAAATATTTCCTATAGATATAGCAATAAATGGTCATAATAGTTGTATAATTTTTAATATAATTAGATCTTTCTCTAGTCTAATTATTTTAGATTTATTTTAGCTAAAAAAGTATAATCTTCTAATAGATTGGATTTCTTATAAATTTGACTTTTTTCAAAGCATTATTAAGAGTTTTGTGGAAAGCCATGAATTTAATATAGCTAAATCTATACTTGTAGGTACAAAAGTTTTCTTGCATATTACAACAGAAGGATCACCTTTTGTTATTTATGCCACACCCATTTTTAATAATAGAAAGATTTCAAGTAGCATTCCAAGTCAATATTGAGATTTTAAAGATGTTTTTGAAAAGAAGAATATAGATATTTTCTCAAAGCATCATCCATATGATTACTCAATCAACCTTAAAGAGAGAAGTCATCTACTATTTGATCTAATCTATAGTTTATCAAAAAAATAAGTTGGCTGAATTCGAGAAGTATATTGACAAGAACTTAGTCAAGAATTTCATATGCCATTTGAAATCTCCTATAGAAGCTCCTATCTTATTTGTAAAGAAAAAAATGGATCAATACAAATGTTTGTAGATTATCAAAGATTCAACAAGATTATCATAAAGAATATGTATCCTTTATCTTTGATATTTGGACTTCTTGATCAACTAAATCAAGCTAAGAATTATACAAAAATAGATCTACAAAGAATATATAACTTGGTCTATGTTAAACACGGAGATTATTAGAAGACTACATTTTGAATAAGGTATAAGCACTTTGAATATAATATCATGCTTTTTGGACTCACAAATGTACCAATTGCTTTTCAACATCTTATGAATGATGTTTTTTTGTAATTTTTTAGATGATTTTATTGTGTATTATTTAGACAACATTTTACTCTACTTTAAGAACATAGAAGAGTATGAAGTTCATATTCATTGTGTGTTACAAAAACTTAGAGATGAAAAATTGTATACCAAGTTAGAAAAGTGTGTATTCTACACTACTTAAGTTGACTTCCTAGAATATATCATTTCCAACGAAGGACTAATGATGGATCCAAAGAAGGTTCAAACTATTATAAATTGAAAGATTCTAAGAACAGTAAGAGATGTGCCAAGTTTTTTGGACTTTGCAAATTACTATTGGATCTTCATCAAGAATTTTTCTCAAGTTGCGGCTCTTCTTACACATCTTATATGCAAAGACAAACTTGATTAAAGTAAAGAAGTTGAAGCATCTTTTGAAGCCTTGAAGTTGGAATTAATTTTTGCACCAATCTTATATTGTATTGACTTTTTCAAGGTATTTTTTATAGAAACAAATGTATCAAATTTTTCTATGGATATTGCTTTGTCTCAAATAGGAGAAGATAATAACTTCCATCCAATAGCTTTTCATTCTATAAAATTTTTAGTAGCCAAAATTAATTATCAGATCTATGACAAAGAACTTCTTGTAATTATAGATTCTTTTTAAGAATAGCATTATTATCTAGAAGGCATTTCTAATTCAATCACCATATATGTAGATCACAAGAATCTTGAGTATTTCATATCAATACATATTTTGAATTATTTCCAAACTCGTTTGAAGATGTCTATATCAAGATTTGAGTTCAATATCACTTATTGGCCAAGAAAACAACAAAGTTTTTTCAATGACCTTTCTAAACATTCTTATCTTGCACCAAAAAAAGAGATGTAGCTTTTAATCAATAAAAGATAATTTTATTGAAGCTAGAATAATTTCATCTTCAAATAATGAAATCAACATTGACTGTTGATTCAACTTTTTTCAAGCAAATTCAATCAAGTATATTCTTTGATCATCTTATTCATAATATTAAGAATACTTCTTTTAAATTTTGTGATACTTTTTAGTTCAAGTTTACAAATAACCTATCTTATTCCAAAAGATGCCTTTATGTTCAAGAAGGAGAAACACGTTTATAAGTTCTTTAAGTATGTCATGACTTTCCAACAATAGGATATTTTGGATACAACAAGACTTTGGAACTAATATCAAGAGATTTTTAGTGACTATAAATAAAGAAGGCTATAAAAGACTTTGTTCAATCATGTAACATTTGTTCAAGGTCAAAAACTCCTTATTATTGATCTTATGGACTTCTTCAACCATAATTTATTCCAAAACAACCATGGTCTTTTATTTCTATGGATTTTATTATGGATCTTCTTCTCTCTGGTTTGTCTAATTTTATATTTGTGATAATAGATTGTTTTACCAAAATAGCACATTTTATATCATACATAAAATCTATCATAGGTGAAGAAATTGTGAAGCTTTTCTTTGACTATATCCATTGGTATTATGGATTGCTGAAAGATATTATAATATATAGAAGAATTCAATTTATATTAAGATTTTAGAAAATCCTTTTTAAGATTCTAAACATGGACGTAAAGCTTTCTTTGTCCTTTCATCTTCAAACTGATGGACACATAGAGTACGTAAACCAAGACTTGGAATAATATTTAAGATGTACCATCAATTATCAATAAGACAATTGGAGAACCCTCTTGCCATTGACAAAGTTTATTTATAATAATATGATGTATTCTTCTACATTAAAAATATATTTTTTTATTATTTATAATTACCATCCATGACTTGATGTTTTTGACTTTTCAAAAATTAAAAATCTTGGTGCAAAAGATTTGACAAATCATTTATTAGAGCTACATACAACAATGAATGTGCAATTAAAAGAATCTCAAGAATGACAAAAGATCAACTTAGATGCCTATTGAAAAGAACAAGCACAATCAATGTAGGTGACAAGATATGATTACTTTGTCATAATATCAAGAATACTCATCCTTGTGATAAGTTGAACTACCATAAGCTTAAATATTTTCCTATTTTTAGAAAAATCAATCCAATTGTTTATTAATTACATATACCAAAGTCAATAAAAATCCATCTTGTATTCTATATGTCTCTTCTTGAACTATATAAGACTATGAATATACCAAAAAGAAGATAAGTCCCACCTCCTCCTATAGAAGTAGATAATAATAAAGAATTTGAAGTGGAAAAAGTTTTAGATTCAAGGCGATGCCAAAATAAGTTAAAATATCTTACCTATTGGCACAAATATGATATTAGTGAATGCACATAGAAGCAAGTAAAGAAACTTATAAATGTAGCAAAGACGGTAGAGACTTTTCATCAACAACATCCATCAAAATTAAGATAAAGGATAGCAAACCTTTGCTATAAGAGAAACAAAATTTTTAAAAAATTACATTCTACCTTCTATCTTTCTTTGTAGTTTATATATAATTGTGGTATTTAGGAGATAGAGAATCAAGAGTTGGTGAATTCAACTCAAGAACCATCATTTGTTGATTTATTAGACAAGATATTATAACTATTACAATCTTTTAGATGGCGTAATAGAGATAATGACAATATGTTCTTTCTTGAATAAAAGGTGAGATACAATATGTTTGATATGAGGACTGGAGAAAAGACTCTTAATATTTGGTGATTTTACTGGAAGTAGGCACAATTCTTGATGATATTACAAATGTTTTATTTGAAGGAAGTTATAAAGGTTTTAAAAAAGATCAAATTTTAGGATCGTCTTTCCTCCCTAGAATAGGACATTACCAATGGCTGAAAAGACCTATCAACTATGTTTGAAAATAACAAAGATCAAAATATGTAACAAATATAATTTACTCCATCTTAGACTTTCTCAACACATGATCACCACTTCTCATAGAACTCGTCTCTAGAAGGAGAAATAATCTTACAAATATATACATAATATAATTATTATTTAGATAATATGAATAGATAGAATTAGATAAAAAATAGATCAATTTCATAATACCTTTCTAGAAGAGCTTCTTAGAAGCTTCTCAAATGTTGTTTTGACTTTACATATATTTTTAGTTTATTGATAGATTAGAAACTTGGTCAACAAGCTAATCATATATCACATATATTCGTAGCTTATAAAATAAGCTAATTATGTGCCACCCATATAAAAAACTTACATTGTAAGTCAAGATATGTATCATACAAAGTCAACATATTTTTGGAGATCCTATAGAGCATCACTACATAGATCCTATATAGATAGTATATATAGAGGTAAGAATGAAGCCTTCTTCACTCTTGTCAACTCTTTTCTTATTTGTAGTCTAGTTTCAAGAGTCTCTAGTTTCCTTGTCTTTTTGCAATAAAAATTCTAGTTTTTTTTTAATATATATACTTCTCTATTTCTATTTCTTTAAAAGAGTCTCACTTATTTATTTTCTTTCATCAAGTTCTTATCCTAGATAGAAGAATACATACAAGATTAACAACAAAGGGCCTCATTTCCAAGTGATGTAGTAACACATGCTATAAAGTTGTTGGAGTTTTTCTATTTCAATGTATGTGGATCTATGAAGAATACAAGTATTGGAAGAATAAGATATTTTATTATTTTCAATGATGATTTTTTAAGAAAGATTTGTATTTACATTTTGAAAGCAAAGAGTAAGTATTTTTAGAAGTTTAAGGAATTTAAAGAACTTTTTGAAAAACAAAGTAAGTGTAAAATTAAGGTACTACATACGAATAATAGAAGTGAGTATATATGTAAGCAATTCAATATTTATTTGAAGAATGAAAGAAATATTAGATACACAATAATTCCATATACTTCACAATAAAATATTGTGACTAAAAGGGCAAATCAAATCATTGTAGAGATGGCAAGAACATTCTTCATGCTCAAAATCTTAATTATGAATTTTAGGTAGAAGCTGTGGTGAATGCAATATATACAAGGAATAGCTGTCCAACAAGTGTTCTTCCATCAATGACACTACAAGAAGCTTGGAGTGGAAGACAACCTTATATTTTATATTTGAAGATCTTTAAATGTATTGCATATGCAAAGATACCAAATTGTATGAGGTCCAAACTTGATGCAAAACGTACAAAGTATGTTTTCTTAGGATATTATAAAGATACCAAGGCATATAGGCAAATATATTTGGACACCAAAAAGATCATCAAAAGTTGTATTGTTGAATTTTTAGAGCATAAAAATACTTATGAGCACTTGGAGATATATCCAAGTAAGAGTAATAATATGTTTGTGGATATATCTCCAATTTCAACAAAAAAAAGAAAAAAATAAAGAAAATGAAGATGATAAAAATATGAATGAAGATGAAAAAACAAAGAAGATGAAAAAAAGGCCTTAAAAATTTTAAAGACCAACAATAAAGATGTTGAAGATTATGATGATGATGACAATAAAGAGTATTAATCTTCAAGTAAAAAAAGACAAGCTTTAAGAGAGAAGAGAGCTTGGAGTACAATAAGCTGAATCTTCTTCAAATGAAAGAAGATATCTCTTGAGAGAAAGAAAATCTCATGACAAATTATAGATGAATCACATCTTCTGTTAAGTAAGTAAAAAACATATAAATATTGCTTTCTTTGCTAATCCATTGTCTTTGTGTGATGCTATAAAGCTCCAAGATGCAATGAAGTAAGAAAAGACTATAGAAGAAGAGTACCAATTTCTTATAAATAATGTTATATAGGAATTGACACCTTTTCTTACAAATCAATCTAGCATTGATTTTAAGTAGGCATTTAAGACTAAAAGAGATGCAATGGGTGTAGTGGTGAGACATAAGGCAAGATTAATTTATAAAAAATATTTATAAGCTATTGGAATTAATTTCAATGAAACTTATGTATCCATTATCAAATTCACTACCATTGAGACCATTGTAGCAATTAGAGCAATAATAGACTTGAAATGTACCAAAGTTGATGAAGCTCACGGATGAAGAATATAGATAAGTTGAAGGTGAGATGCAAGGTATTCCATATAAAATAGCAATAAACTCATTTATGTATGCAATGATAGCCATAAGAGTGGATATTACATTTAGTGTAAGTATTGAAAGCCAAGACATGTCTAAAGGAGGACCTTTGTATTGAAAAACAAAAAAAATGATATTAAGGTACTTGAAAGGTACAAAGAACTTCAAATTGTACCTTAGTGGTAAGAATATTGATTTGTAAGGATATTATGATGTGGATTGGATTGGAGATGTAAATGATAGAAGATCCACAATGGAATATGTGTTCTTTATTAGAATAGTAGCCATTTCATAGAATTGCAAGAGACAATCTACTATTGTAAGATCAATCATGGAGGTTGAATACATTACAGTAAGTGTGATTGCTCATTTTATTTATTCCAAATTAATCTAATGGGAATAAATCCGTATAGGAGGATTCAAACACGGGAAATGACTAGTTGCTTAAGCGTTCATGTTAGGGTGACACAATCAATTACCTCCTGAATGTATCGTCTCTATTTTCAATATCTGAATACACAAGGAAACTATAATCTCCTCCTTCACGTTATTGGTGTCTTCCTTGCAACAATTCAGTCATACCAATAACTGCTATTTCTACCAATATATTCACCCTCATAATCTCCAATTGTAATAGTGTACCCTCACAGCTTTCAGCACACAATTACCCTCATTCCAATCACTAGAATTCTTCATACAAAACTGCCATTCACATTACGATGTTTCACACAAATATAGACTCATTCTCTCTCCTGAACTACAATCAGATTTTAGCATTCAATCTTTCTTCTTCTTAAATAATACCAATCATATTTCAATTCCATAATTTACTTCACAATATTCAGAAACTCTCAATCCTCTTATTCAAAGAAAATAACAAAAAAAACAAAAGAGATAGCACCAAGCTTACTTCGGCTCACAACTATCACAGCAATGGCCCCCGGCTCATGACTATCACATTCTGGCACCCTAATTAACTTCTACAACTTCTATATACTTTTTCTTGATTCTCTAGATTCTAATCGTAATTCTATAATTAATCACTTTTAAGAACTAAATCACTCATCCGTCTTCCTGAATTTCCTATTATATGGACTATTAATATATTTTACTAATATCTTTCAAAAATGAATTAATATCTATTCTACATAGCCCCACTCTTATTTGTGCAGCGTCCTCGCAAATACTCAATTGATACCTATCTAAAAATTATGTAACAAAACTCTACAAAAATTGCGATTCCTCTGGCCTATCTAATTAATCAATTGCCGCAGTATCTGTTATTGGTTCCACCAATTCTGGTTCCAACTGCAAATCTTCTTCTTTTTCTTCCAGTCCATCGACTCCTTCCTCAATTGATTTGAGAGAACTTCATTATACTCACCCAGTACATGGACTTGAGCATCCAGTTTCAAGATCTGGACATCTCAAAGTTCCAATTATTGTTGGTACTGACTCATCCATTCTGGAATATCTTTAATCGAGACTTGTGACCAGCTCCTCACTGTTAACTCTTAACTGGAACTAATACTCTTGAAAACACAAGAAATACAAGAAAATGGCACTCCAGCCAACTCAAAACAACACCACATAATGACTTTAACTGGTGCTCCACTCCTATTCTTTTACTACTTGGTGATAATGACAACATGTTACCTATACTGTCTGTGAAAGGTAATGGGAAGTAATCTTTCTTGGTGGCCACATTTAACTTTTGAAAATCTTGACATATCCTGATTTTTCTATTTTTCTTTGATACCATCATGATTGGCGATATCCATGCACTATGCGGAACAGGATAAATAAAATCCATGTCGAGAAGTTTATCCAATTCCTCTTTCACTAAAAAGGAATATTTTGAGTTAAGCCGGTGTTATCTTTGACAAACTAGCATAACACCCTCCTCCAAAATAATCTGGTGCTCACACATGTCAACTAGAATCCCTTTCAAATCCGCATACGACCATGCAAAGGCAGATTTGTGATGGATAAAAAACTGTTTCTAAGCATCTAATTATGTATCTATAATACCGACATATATTTTGATTAGTTGTGGCATTTCGTTGGTACCCAAATTAATAGATTGATTCATAGGATCTTCAATAACCTTTGATTTAATTGTCTTCTCCTGATCTAAATATCTTGTATTATCTGACATATGAAAACCACCCAAATCTAGTTCCAATGTTCTGACTCTATTGACTGCGGAATTGTTCATCTATTCGGCAATAGCATGATCCGAGTTAGTCGCATCCTCCTGATGCAGTAAATATTCACTAGGACCTCCACATTGGTAGACTCCTGCCTTTGTTGTTGAAGTGTTTTGTCCTACCCCAAATTGCGGTGAACCTATAGCATCATCATCTGCATCAATCGATTGACTCTCATTGTGCGATGTAAATTTTGACTCTGGCAATTGAGATTCTCCATGATATTGTACCAGATACATCTGTAGAACAATCTAGTCCTGATCTTTTCTAATTGTCAATGTGCCTCGGTTCCAATCGTTCTTAGCTTTGGCTTGATAAAGCCAAGGTCTGCCCAATAAAATGGGATACAATAACGTAGAACTCTGTAATCAGAATACAATATAATTGATTTTGTATGTCAACCTACGATTACAGTGGCAATATTTCGTAAGATTCTCATTGACTTTACCCGACTATGATCTGCCATTCGCAAGACCAATGTCGTAGGTAGCAATTGCTTTAGATCCAAGTCCTCCATTGTATCCATGTTCATTAAATTCACATTAGAGCCACCATCAACCTGAACCCCTGGAATTAAAATGCCATCAATTGATACATCGATTGTTGGTGCTCTTGGATCTGGGTTTAAGCTAACTTCATGAATTTCTTAAGTGAGGGATCTTCGTTGTATTAATGTTGAATTCAATATAGATCGACATTCCGGTGCTACAACTAAAAGTTGCTTCATTGTAATTGAAGGCTGAATAACATCCAAATCCTTCAAAATATCATAGGGTTCCATATTTAGGATAATTCCCAATACCCTCTTTCTTTTCATTGATTTGAGTTTAACTCCATGAGGTAAGATATTCTTCCGCCTTGGACTCGGAATTGGAACAATAGCCGGGGCTTCCTTAGAATTCCCGCCCCCAAGAGGATCTTTCAATGGATAGGACGTTTCTCGAAACTGCATAGAGATCAAAATTGCTTGGAACAGAACCGAAGCCTCCGTAATTGAGACCTCATTGGATTCTGCCACCGAGTTAGGTCTCATACTAGGTACAAAGCCCATAACAGGACCTGGATTGGATGGTCCCGGTAAATTGGTACATGGAACCAAATTAGGTTCCTCAGTCTGTTGAGGTCTCAATATTGGGATACGTCCCAATACTAATATTGGTTTGTTTAGCCCCGTAGATGGCGCTACTTGTTCTCCTACGATTGGTTCATCTATGTCTTGAATTGGATTCTAGTCTTTTTGTTGGCCTTTGGTAAGCACTGCGTTCACCACCTCGATATGATGTACTGGTGAGTCTCGTTGAATAGGGCCTTTGTCCTCCGTTGTCGTATTACGTGCTTTCCTGCTCGAGAATGCGCTGGGCGTCTGGTTGTAGAAGGTAGTATGGAGATTCATCGATAGTCAAGCAGTCTATCAGTTTTGACTGCTGGAATATAAACGACTGCAACAATGTACCGTAAATCTCTACAGATGTTCTTTGACTGCTTGTCGAAGTCCTTTTTGCCCCAGCCGGTAGGTCTCTAGATATTACAGAGAACCCCGAACAACCCAAACTGTTAATCTTCAATACCGCTTTGTACTTACGATCTTGTATCCACTGACTGTCTTGTTAGATTAATCCAATAAATTTCATTCACTCCGCATACTCAATCCTATAGACGCCCTTTTAATCCTTCAATCACAGACGTAACTCGATTTCACAAAACAGTCAAGAGTATTCAAACCCACTTCATTAAAAATCTCGATTCACCATTACAATACTGACTTCAGCAGCGATTGCTTCAGCCTTCCCAAAACTCTATGAAGAAGAAAAATCCAAATTCTTTGTCTTTCCTTCCCCAACTCGAAGCATGAAGCTCCTCTCTCTAATTCCTTTGATCTTCAAAAACCTCCAATGAAAACCGAACTAGTAACCTTGCAAAAGCTTGAAAACTAGCTCCCCCCTATTCCCAGAGAAAAAAAAAAAATCCCCCTCTTCAAAACTATATCCCCCCTAACCTTATCCTCTGAATTTCTTCAATCTTCCGTCTTAGATCTGGAATTGGCTCCCACCGTCAAGCTTGGATCCGAAATTGGCTCTCGCCGTCAGAGCTTTTTCCTCCATTTTTACCTTTAAGAAATCCATTTACCGAAAATAACGTTCCCTGAAACGACACAAAGAACAGGACAGCCTGAAACAGAATCGAACCCCGTAATCGGGACCACATTGAGTCGCCCGACCAATTCAGGTCTCATATTGGATAAGAGTCCAGTAGTAACATAGATGTTCCCGTAATTGGGTCAAATTGGTCCTCACGTCAGATTGGCTAAGACCCGTAGTAAGACCTGGATTTCTCATAATTAGACTGCATTGGATTGACCGGCCAATTCAGGTCTCATATTGGATAAGAGGACCCAGATTGGATTCTCGAAATTGGATCCAATTGGCTCTTTGAACCCGTCGTGTGAATTGGTCCTTCTCTTCCTGCTGACTCCCGTTATTGGAATCGAATGGAGCATTTCAGTATGCCCCGGCTGACTGTAACGGAGTGACTGAACCTGACCACTCAGTATTTGCACTGGAGTTGGTCGATGCTCTCAATATTCAAGGTAACTGAATATTAATAAAATTCCTCTTTCTTTTTATTTTCACTGTATACTCGTGTTACAACATGACATCCACCCCTTCTGAACCTGTGCATCCTCCGGTATGCACCAATTTACCCAATTGCTGTTTGATTCAGAATATATCCTCTATGTATTTGTCTAGTTCGTCTTCGTCACCTTCATTATCCCAATCACTTTCATCTTCTTGTTGCGGAATCTCTATACCTTCATTAAAGTCTTCCATATTCATCTCTGTGTGACTTCGTTTAAATATTTTTACTCGCTTCCCTGCAATTGGTATTTTCAATTTTGTACCATCTAACTCCCGTAACGAGTAAGTCGTATTATCATGAACTGTTGTTACCACATATGGTCCAAACCAACGTTTTGAAAATTTTCACAAAGTACTATGTTGATTATCTAGACTATTGTCATAAACAAGTACCCAGTCACCTTCCTCGATTGCTTTTGGTCTCAATCGATGTTGCTTATCGAATCGCGCCTTGTTTTGTAACCTTGCTCTTTTTAACCTTCCCAATGCTATTTGGACATCTTCCGTTCTTTGCTCCAATTGTCGAATCCTAATAGCCAGAAGTTCTTCTCTTATCAATCCATCTTCCCATGGTAGCATACTCTAAGTAAGTACCTTTTCTTCAATCGGCATAATTGGTTTTTGACCTGTCATAAGTTCTACTGGCATATATCCTGTCACCGAGCTATGTGTTGTTCGATCAGCCCATAATGCAAATGACAAAAGCCGTGGCCACTCTTTAACTTTCCCATTACAAGCTTTAACCAATGCTTTCACAATCGATGGGTGACCACGTTCGCTTTTTGCATTCCCTTCTGGATTATAAGCAGTAGTCAGTGATAGTTTAACTCCACATCTTTCAAAGAACTTACGAGCTTCTTGTGCATTTAATTCTCCACAATCTGCAGTGATTTTTCCTATGCACCCGTAACGGCAAATGACATCTTCAAGCAAAAACCTACAAATCCCCTCTGTAGATTTTGTCCTCAATGCTCTTCCTTCTACTTGATTTGATAAATCTTCATGAGCTAAAACCAAATATTTCATCTGCCATAACCCAACCGGCATAATAACCAAATCAACAACCCATTTAAAATGAATAGCCAGAGGATATATAGGATGAAGACCATCTCGGTGTCGGATATTAGAATACGATTGACAGATTTCACATGACTCTACAAATGAGAGCACATCTCGATATATATTTTTCCACCAATATCGTTCCTTGAGTTTAGCAAAAGTAGCCCAGATTTCTCTATGCCCTGCCCATAAACTATCATGAAACTCCTTTAATAATTTTAGTTTTTCTTCCCTTTTGCCTATCACTCGTTGTGGCATCCCAATTCTTTTCTTCGGTCTCTTTGATAAGAATCCATCTCGAAGTAAAAATCCATATGCTTTTTTTCTTATTTGTTTGAATTTTTCTGTAGGCCAATTCCCCTGCTTAGTCAAGGTATTCAAATAATGACCAATATCCAATAATTCTCCTTCATAAGATTCTTCAAGAAATAGCTTGTCTTCTCCGTTGAGATTTGATATTGAATAGAATTTCAATCCGACATCATCAATATCTTCAACCATTTCGTCCTCCCTCTCGTATCTTGCTCGAGATAGCATGTCTGCTACTAAATTGTCCTTCCCAGTGATATGCTTAAATTCTGGATTTAGTGACTTAATATAAGCAATCCATCTCAACATTGCAATATCTGGCGTTGAACAGTTAATAATCATTTCAAGCAATGGCAAGCAATCTGTTTCAATTACTATTACTGCCCCAATCAAATAGTCCTTTTCAGCTTTTATAGCCGAAACGACTCCCCAAAGTTCTCTTTTGACTTGCGAATATGCACGCTGACGAATACTTAAAACTTTAGCCCCAAATCGAACTGCAAATCTACTCCCATTTGAATCATCTTGACCCACAGTCCATCCAACGGCAATTGGACTAACATCCATAGTAAGAATCACTGGTCTATTGCACTTATAATCAACCTTCCTCAATATTGGAGGTGACATCAATAATTTCTTCAATCTTTGCATTGCCTCAATATGCCTTTCTTCCCATTTAAATCGGTAATCCTTGCGTAACAGTTCATATAATGGATCCGCTATGTGAGCAAAATGAGGGATCCAGATTCGATAAAATACACATGCACTCAAAAACTTGCGAACCTCTGTTAAAGAATCACAATCCTCTTTCATCCTTCCAATTGCATCAACTTTAGTCGGATCTGGTTTTCTTCCGTAAGATCCACATAAATGTCCAACAATTACAACCTCTCTTACTCCAAATACGGACTTCATACCCAATAATGTAAGATGAACTTCTCCAAGCCGAGTTAAAATCTTTTCACAATCTTGTATATGATCAACAACATATCTGCGACACCCCCTCGTATCTAAAGTTTCATCCTTGTCTCTTTCTCTGCACCCTTTTATAGGAACATCATTCAGAAAAGGCATAGTCTTTTCTGGAATAAAATCTCTCAATACCTTATTCATCCCATTCATCATATGCGCAATTGAGTTGGTCGCGCCTTGAGGAAGAGTGCACATTCTAACCAATCCAAGCGGTGTCCTCATCGTTGTCATATCTCTACTTCCTTCGGCAAGTTGAAATTGATCATAACCTGAATACAAATCACCCATTGAATAGATCGCCCTTCTAGCAAACGCCTCAGTAAATTCATCCACAATAGGTCCAATTCCTGCATTCCTGACAGTTACAGCATTCATCGGCTGCATATCTTGAATAAACCGTAGTGATCCATTCTTCTTAGGTATCGTAAACCATCGACTAGAATACGGCACAAATGAAGGTTCTAATATTTTCATCTTTATCTTTTCTTTCAATAGTTCCACCAATTTAGGTAAATGTGCCCTCGATACTAGAATCGGTCTTAGATTCCAAGGTACATGCGGTACAGTGAAGATAACCATAGGTGTTATAATATTTGGATCCACACACCCAATTTCATGAGATTCGAAGGCAAACGATTTATCTTGTTTAGCCAACATCTTTTTGAAGCAAGTAATTTCCTCTGGAAATAAAGAACCATCAGAACCAATCTTCAATTCTTCAAAAGTCTCTTCAGTAAACTGATGTCCAATACTCATTGGATATCTTAAACTTGCTTCTTTTGATGCTTCTCCCATTTGTTCTTTAGAATCCTCTGGTAATGGTCTGGCAACAGGCTTTACCTTCTTATCTGTCGTTTTATATCTCGTCTCTACTGTGACTTCTGGTGCTTGAAAAGATTCAACCATGGTATAAACCTCTCTCGAATGAATCTCAACAATCTTATCATTATCCCCTAACCCAATAGATGTAATCAATTCCAATGAATCTTCCAGTCCATTTTCTTCATAAACACCCAAAATCCTCTCATCATCTTGCAATGCACCTATCTTGCGTAATTGTCCTTCAATATTATATAATCTTTTTCTTTCTTTTCTTTTAAAATCATCAACTTTCTTATACATAATATTTCCATTCTCCAATATACCAATAAAACTCGCATCAAAGGCACCTTCATCTCGCAAGAGTACCTCCTCTTTTGTACCTCCATAATCTCGCTTTACAATGGTACCTCCCTAAAATCCTTAAATCCTTCAACAATCTTTGGCAATGGTTTCTCCCTCAACCTATCTCGATTCCGTTCATGGTTAGGAGGTACTGTTAGAAATTGTACAGCTTTCCTCCCATCTTCGCTACGTACCCTTGCATAAGCAGAACCATCGTCAAGTACTTTTATTTCCATCCGTGTTGCCGTGATATAAGGTTGTCCTAAAATCAACGGATAAGACGTTGTATCTTGAACGAAGAAATGTTGCTCCGTCGCAACATCCCCAATCCGAATTTTGACATCTGGACAAGCTCCATATAATTCGCCCCGTGTGTTATTAGCTGCTCGTATTGCCCATCCATGTTCCATATCAATTGGCCATTTTTGCTTCTTATAAAGATCTTTAGACATGAGATTTATTTCAGAACCACGGTCGACCAAAGCAACTATTGGTTCATCTATATCTCCTACCTTCACCAATACCTCAGTAGTTGCCCTTGTCCAATGCTTTCGAGTATAATGGCTCAAAGTTTCCATTTCCTTGTCACTAGAATCTTCGAAACGTACTCACTGATTATACCCATTCTTTTCATTTGTTGATTGCTTGTAACGAATATCAACCTTTTCTTCATCTCTACATATTTTTGCATCAATAGCATGACTCATTCCAGTTTCGCCCATTAATTGCCTCTTTCGCTTAATGCTGTCAATGTTAACATCATGAAACTCCTTCTTTGTAATTTCCAAGACTTCTTTCAATGTGAATTCCACCTTAGCGTTTAATATACGTTCTTCCAACACCCCTTTCAAATTTTTTGCCGCTTCAATGTTAGAAAGTAGCTTATAGGCAATTGATTTGCCCTTATCTTTTGTCTCCGTTGTTTTTTTTCTCAATGATGATGAGGTATCCTTTACAGGCAATTCTTGTGAAGCTGCCTCCCGAGCCTTGTCACCTCGAGTTTGCCTCTTAAAAGAATTTCCTTCTCTATTATCATCAAAATTTCCTCGTCTCTTTTCTTCCATCAAAGCTTCATGTTTGCTCTTAGCAATATATGCATGAACTGAAAGAGACTCAACAGGATCCTCCCAACCTGTTCTACCTTGTATTGTAGCTGCAATTCTCAATAACGCTTCTCGAGGTAATTTCCCTTCTTACATTGTAGAAACGACAGAAGCCCAAAACTCACTAGTTTTTGTACTTCCACCAATTTCATCATCTACTCTAGCACCATAACTTGCACTTTCTCGTGCTACTGTTTCATGCTCTTTTAAGTAATCTTGAACCAATGCTCTCATTCTTCCCTTGCCAAAATTGGTTTGAAGAAGATCCTCTCTATTTTTCAATGCTATCTTTTCATCTTTCCAGCAAATAATTCCCTGCCTTATCATATTATTAAATTCATTGCAATCTTTTCTAGTGTGTGAAGCATCATCACACCAAATGCATCTTTGTACATATCCTTGTTTTGAAACATTCTTCGAATTGTTTATAGAAGTATTCTCTTCAAGTCTTGCCAATTTGATTTGAAGATCTCGCATTCCTCGTATAATTTCTTCCATACCCATATCTGCTTTCTTTGACAAGGATGTCGAAGGTTGAACTGTAGGCATTGTTGGTGGTGTTGTACGTACTGGAGCTTTGTGTGCTTGTACTGTTTTCGGAATATTGCTCCTATCCTTCCTCCTTTCTTTTTTTGTAAGCAACCCCACCGCATCTTCAACGTTCTTCCACTTCGTTGTCAATCCTTCATCTTCTTCTTTGTCTTCAAGAAGGGGTTCTAATTTCTCTTGTAATTTTCCATCAGCAGCTTGAAGAAATAGATCAAATTTGTTCGGCTCCAATGTCAATTTTTCTACCTTCGATAATTGAGAGTACTACCTCTCAAATTCCCTTAGTAGCTCTGTTGCTTGCAAATTCTTATTGGGCCGTTCAATCCATCCCAGAAACAGCTTCTTAGTAACGTGATCAGCATCTTCCAAGAAATATTCGTCTTTCAATGCATGTGAAAAATCCTCCCATGAATTCCCATAATGATCCGTAATCGATGTAATGTGGTCTCTTATCTCTGGTATCGTGGCAAGTCCAAATAGTGCAACCATTTTCTTCTCAGAAACCTGATTTAATTCCATTTCATGAACATAACATCTTAAATACCTTGAAATATTCCTCCCATCAAATTGATCAATTTTATTGACCACTGCTTGCAATACTTTGGTTGCCAAAGCTTCCTTTCAAGCATTGCTTTGCTGTTGCTGCATTGACAATGAGAAGGCTTGAAACAAACTAGCAATAGACGGATCCATGTGCATACCTTGTCCTTTAGAAGACTCCCCACCAGAAACTCCTCCCAAAAATCCTTTCAAATTTTTATTTTTGTTTTCCATAAAATAAAGATAAAATCAACCGAAATCCAATACCTTCTACCTCAAGCTTTCGTGTCGGGTTCACCACTTTTTTTCGTATTACGTGCTTTCCTGCTCGAGAACACGCCGGGCGTCTGGCTATAGAAGGTAGTATGGAGATTCGTCGATAGTCAAGCAGTCTATCAGTTTTGACTGCTGGAATATAAACGACTGCAACAATGTACCGTAAATCTCTACAGATGTTCTTTGACTGCTTGTCGAAGTCCTTTTCGCCCCAGCCGGTAGGTCTCTAGACATTATAGAGAACCCCGAACAACCCAAACTGTTAATCTTCAATACCGCTTTGTACTTACGATCTTGTATCCACTGACTGTCTTGTTAGATTAATCCAATAAATTTCATTCACTCCGCATACTCAATCCTATAGACGCCCTTTTAATCCTTCAATCACAGACGTAACTCGATTTCACAAAACAGTCAAGAGTATTCAAACCCACTTCATTAAAAATCTCGATTCACCATTACAATACTGACTTCAGCAGCGATTGCTTCAGCCTTCCCAAAACTCTACGAAGAAGAAAAATCCAAATTCTCTGTCTTTCCTTCCCCAACTCGAAGCATGAAGCTCCTCTCTCTAATCCCTTTGATCTTCAAAAACCTCCAATGAAAACCGAACTAGTAACCTTGCAAAAGCTTGAAAACTAGCTCCCCCCGATTCCCAGAGAAAAAAAAAAAAACCCCTCTTCAAAACTATATCCCCCCTAACCTTATCCTCTGAATTTCTTCAATCTTCCGTCTTAGATCCGGAATTGGCTCCCACCGTCAAGCTTGGATCCAAAATTGGCTCTCGCCGTCAGAGCTTTCTCCTCCGTTTTTACCTTTAAGAAATCCATTTACCGAAAATAACATTCCGTGAAATGGCACAGAGAACAGGACAGCCTGAAACAGAATCGAACCCCGTAATCGGGACCACATTGAGTCGCCCGACCAATTCAGGTCTCATATTGGATAAGAGTCCAGTAGTAACCTGGATGTTCCCGTAATTGGGTCAAATTGGTCCTCGCGTCAGATTGGCTAAGACCCGTAGTAAGACCTGGATTTCTCGTAATTAGACTGCATTGGGTTGACCGGCCAATTCAGGTCTCATATTGGATAAGAGGACCCAGATTGGATTCTCGAAATTGGATCCAATTGGCTCTTCGAACCCGTCATGTGAATTGGTCCTTCTCTTCCTGCTGACTCCCGTTATTGGAATCAAATGGAGCATTTCAGTATGCCCTGGCTGACTGTAACGGAGTGACTGAACCTGACCACTCAGTATTTGCACTGGAGTTGGTCGATGCTCCCAATATTCGAGGTAACTGAATATTAATAAAATTCCCTTTTCTTTTTATTTTCACTGTATACTCGTGTTACAACACAACACCGTTGGTTGGCTTGTTTGCATTTGCTGGTCCCGGTTATTATAATTAAAGGGCGCATTGCATTGCTGATAAGTGTGACCAGACTGCTTATAATTTCCACATATTGGAGCATAGTCATCACTAGCCCTTGGATTAAGACATTCACTTGCATAATATTTGATTTGTCTGCAACGATAGCAACAAAGTGGTCTCCTGCCTGCTCTTTTAAGGATATTGGGTGTCTCTACTGGTATATAACGGTTAGGTCTATTCTATGTTGGATGAGTAAAGGATCCTAATTCAGCCATTGTTACTGTAGACTCTAGTATTGTCTTCGTCATGGGTAGATATTGATGGTATCCTGGTTGGTTCATCGCCAATCCGTGACTATTGGATATATCTTCTTGGTGAAATTCAGAGTTTAGGAAATTGGAATAATTCATGTTTTGTTTATTTGCTCGATTTCCATTTCAATCAAACCTATTATTCATTTGTACTTGATTGACATCCCACAAAGTTGGTTGAGTCATTATCTAGTTACCGAGTTATTGTTGCTTCCGTAAATTCCAACAGTTGGTGGTAATATGCTTGCCCTCACAAAAGGTACATCATACAGTCATTTGGGGTGGTGAAGGACATTCTGTTATTAAATGACCTTGCCCCTTACAATTGTTGTATGAGACATTGGTCCTAGTATTGGTAGGCTTTTGCCTCTTCTCCTTATCTTTGGCCATATTGATGGCCATTTTCTCCATTTTTTTCGTCAAATTTAATAACAATGTTTCATTGAAATCTTTTAGAGCTAGCATTATTGGTATCTCTGCCGTAGTTAACGCTTGTTGTTGATATAGAAAATATGGAGCATACACTATTGTCACGTTCGGTGGTATAGCTTGCAATGGGGTAACATTAACTGGCCCCTAAATATTGGTATTG